>NW_016107832.1:597999-602211 GCF_001604975.1 Cebus imitator
AAGGGGAGAAATGCCAGATGTAGGTGATGGGGAGGAAGGCAGCAAATCACACTGCCACGTGTGTACCTATGCAACAATTTTGCATGTTCTTCACATGTACCCCCAAACCTAAAATGCAATAAAATAAATAAATGGGGGAAAAAAATAAAATAAAAATAAAAATGAAAAAAAAAGAATTATTTAGATTTAACAAATATGTATTTTTTAAAGTCTCTGTCTCATTGTGACATTTTTCTTTCAGACAAGAAACCCTAGCACAATACATGATTTCTTAGTTCTTTCCCTCATTTCTCCAGCCAGAGCACAACTGTAGATCTTAACCACATAATTCCTGGGACATTATAAGGTCTTTTTACCTCCCATGGTAGTCTGTGGGACTCTTTCCAAAGTCATTCATTCACTTTCTGTTTTCAGTCAGTCTGTTGGTTCATCAGTGAGTTAGCAAGCATTCGCCGCTGTGCATTCGCCACTGTGGTAGGCCCTGAGATAGGTGAAGGGGAGGGAGATATAAATGAAACCAGATCCCCTTTAAAAGGTCCACAATTTACTGAGGGAGATAGACACCTCTGCCTAGACAGACACTCTTGTCCTCTCCGTGTGAGCAGTTCCTCATCTTTAAACACCTAACTCAAATATCACAGGCAGAATTGTTTGCTGCTACTCTGCGCCCGCTTCGTGTTTTGTGTACATCTTCATAGGGGTGCTCGTTGCACTGGATTGAATGCTCTTTATTATCTCTAGACAGTGACCTCCTTGAGAACAAGGATGGTGACATACTGAGTTTTAGATGTGTAGGGCTCAGCGCATCAGAGATGGCTCAAACCTTTTCTGTTGAATCAAGTAACGGAGGAAAGGTAAAAGGTGGCCAAGTACGGTGGTTCGCGCCTATAATCTCAGCACTTTGGGAGGCTGACATACAAGGGGATCACTTGAGGTCAGGAGTTCAAGACCAGCCTGGCCAACATGGTGAAACTCTGTCTCTACCAAAAAATACAAAAATTAGCCGGGCATGGTGACATGCACCTGTAGTCCCAGCTACTCGGGAGGCTGAGGCAGGAGAATTGCTTTAACCTGGGAGGCGGAGGTTGTAGAGAACCGAGATTCTGCCACTGCACTTCAGCCTTGGCAACAGAGAAAGACCCTGTCTCAAAAAAGTTATTAAGAAAAAAAGAAAAGAGAAAAGTAAAAGGTAATGCTAGACTGTAGACTGAGTTTCAATCAGAGTGCCGTGAGAGGGCAGGGGTCACCTGTGCTCTGAGTGCCCTCTTCTCCAGCCAGGCAAACCTGCTTGCCATTCCACAGCTAATCAGGGATTCACATTGCTCCAACTCCCAGAGATTCTGCTCATCACTTATTTCTCCACTGGAGCCCAGGGTTTCTCAAGTCATGCGGGGGAACTTATTATAATGCAGATTCTGAGTCAGTAGGTTTGGAAGTGGGGCTTGGGATTCTGTGTATTTAACATGCTCCTAGATAAAAGTTGATGCTACTAGTCCAAGAACCACACTTCCAGTGGCAAAGATGCCAGCTAGCTTTGCCTATTCTTGGGTTTTCTAGTCACCTAAGTCAGGACGACCATGAATGCTTATGTGGAAATGCTTTGTACCAAAGCACTCAGCCAAGGAAACCAGTGATGGCTGAAATCTAAACCATGCTCACTCAAGCCCTGCACTCTGGTACCGGCCACATCCAATGGGTGGAAGGGGCACATTTCCCCGTTTGTTCCAGTTCCTACATGGGTTCTGTGAGCTACTTGCACCCTCAGGACTATATGCATCAGAAGAAAGCACCTTTTCTAATTCATACAAATGTGCCATATGATCCAGCAGCCTTGGCCATGGGTGATACCCTAACCCACCTTACCATTTATCCTTTGCTCCTTTCTGACTGATCCTTCAGGTGGATGGTTTTATATGTGATTTGATTCAGCTCTGGCTCTTTTATGTGCACACCAGTATTTGATGATATGTGAAAAGCAACAGGATGTAAAAGAACACTGCACTCGTCATCAAAGGCCTTCCTTTTTTTTAACTAACTTCATTACTGACTACAGGCAAGGCACATAAACCCTCTGAGCTTTGGTTTCCTCACTTATCAAATGAGTATTGGTAAGATCTACTGTATTGTCTTCTCTAGGTTATTGTAAGGATCAAAGTCAGTGATTTAGGGAAGATCCTTTATAAACTGTAAGGTTCTGTACAAAGTTAACAATTATTACCAAAGGGGCTAGGTGGCATATCTTTAAATCCCACTGTAATTCTCCCCAGCTCCTGAGCACAGTGCCCTGCATGTGGTGGCTTCAGAGCCCACCCACTACTGGTTGACTGACCCAGGCATAAGCACTCTCTGAATTCTTTCTAACAAAGCCCAGCTTACCTTGGTGAATAGTGCTGTGTACTAACTTTTGTAGGAACTGTGACTCAACTCCATCAACCTGCATAGTCAGCAAGAAGATAACATCTACAATGTGATTACACCAGTTTAATGGGAATTAGGCAGTATAGAAACACCAAAGACACCAAATTCCGAATAGATGGTTTCAAGGGTAATCTTTCACTGATATATATATTTTTCAGATTTGGAGGGTTGACTCACCTGTTTATATGCTAAAAAGAATCCCCTTATTTTGATTTCTGAATACTTTCTCTCCTAGTAGGCAAACTTATTACGGAATAAAACATTTTGATAATTGCTTTTTAATATGATGAGAGGTTGGAACCTTTCCCAATGACAAGGAAATGAGGGAATGTAATGGAATGATGTCTTGTAATTTTTATAACTTCCAAATAGCAAATGAAAGAGTTGTTCATCTATTCACTGAAGTTTCCTTCCAGAATCACAGAATTACTCCTACACAGCAATTAGAAGAGGAAGATGAATGTTTAAGCGTCAGCTGTAACTTGTCTTTCTGGGGAGTAAAGGACTGGGTGTAAGTTATTGGCAATGGGAAAAGTTAATTAACAAATAGAAAAATTTAAATATTACTTCTCTATGTTCTCAAAAGATTTTCTCAATTGAGAAATCAAATGAACTTTGACTGTAATTCTCAAAGTTTTTCTTTTTTTTAAAAAAAAAGAAGCCCAGGTAAATAATCTAGATGATTGTACTTTAAGTGTTGATTTTTGCTTTAAAAAATATGTTTTTTTGGAATGGGGAGCTTTCCTACTTACCACTTTTCAGAGTCCACAACTCAGCAGCTCAGTAGGTAGGAGCCACATGTTCAGTCCCCTGTAGACCTCTCAGCTTCTGTTGATTCTAACATCACAGCGAAACTTGCCAGTGTGTGTCATGGCTCACAGAGGTGCTGACCAAGTGAGTGGGGAGGGCTTCAAACAGAAACCATTCTCACTTCTGAAGAAATAGCTCAGAGTTGATTATTTACTCCCAGTCCCACATTTTCTTTACACAAGGAGAGATTTATAACCCATCATGAATTATTTTCTTGATTTCCAGGAAGGCCAGAACAAATTTCAACAATCAGTTACAGTGACTTCTTTATCTTTAGTTCCTAGTCCATACAAGTTTCTCCTTTTCTGATGGAGTTATGGACTTGCAGATATTTTTCTTATCTTTAAGTCACCTGGCCATATTCCTGTATTCTCTCTCTCTCTCAACATAAGCCCCTTCAATTCCTCTTTCCACCCATCTGACAAAGGGCTAATAACCAGAATCTACAGAGAACTTAAACAAATTTACAAGAAGAAAAACAACCCCATCAAAAACTGGGCAAAGCATATGAACAGACACTTATTCAAAAGAATACATTTATGCAGCCAACAAACATATAAAAAAAAAAGCTCATCCCCACTGGTCATTGGAGAAATTCAAATCAAAACCACATTGAGATACCATCTCACACCAGTTAGAATGGCGATCATTAAAAAATCAGGAGACAACAGATGCTGGAGAGGATATGGAGAAATAGGAATACTTTCATACTGTTGGTGGGAGTGTAAATTAGTTTAACCATTGTAGAAGGCAGTGTGGTGATTCCTCAAGGATCTAGAACTAGAAATACCACTTGACCCAGCAATCCCATTACTGGTTATATACCCAAAGGATTATAAAATATTCAATTATAAAGACACATGCACATGTATGTTTATTGCAGCACTGTTTACAATAGCAAAGACTTGGAACCAACCCAAATGCCCATCAATGATAGACTGGATAAAGAAAATGTGGCACATATACACCATGGAATACTATGCA
>NW_016107832.1:602966-616406 GCF_001604975.1 Cebus imitator
CTAATCCAGATATACACGATTTTCAAGTCACACAATTATTTTTTTCTGGAAAAAGGTGGTGTCTAAATAAAAGAGATTTTTTTCCCCTGTCTGCTGCTTTAGTGTTTTACATGCTATGGTTTGTTTCCATCATTTATTCATAAACTCATCCTTCAATAATCATTCATTCATTCCATAAACATTTATCAGGAGCCTCACTTTGTGCTAGGTCCTTTGCCAGGCCCTGAGCACACAATGATAAATAGGACAGAGATTAAAAGTCCCTATCCTCGAGGAACTGGGTATAAGGAAGAAACAAAATTGCCCTCGAAGAGCTTAAACATCAGTAAGAGATACAGACACAGACACAAATAACTACAAAGCAACATATAATTTATGTGCTATGAAGGATATAAGTAAAGTTTGTGACAACACAGCGATGCAGTGACTAATGCTAATTTGGAGAGGATGAGGAAGGATTCACAGAGGAAGCAATTTTTAAGTTGATTCTTGGAAGATGAGTTCATCATCAAAGTCTGAAGGTGTGGGAGAAAGGTATTCCAGGCGAAGGGGCAGCATAGGAAAAACCTTGGAGATATGGAAGTGCTTGCTGTGCTCATGTCATTAGATGGGGGGAGGATGGTGTGAGAGGAGGATGGATAGGAAATTGGAGCACTCAGAAGGCCAAGTTAAGGTTTCTAAGGATCAGTCAGCATTTGGAGACCTTCTCAATTGGCTTTCAAACTTCTTTCTTTACTATTCCAGTTGTTGTCTTCCATTTTCTATGCCACTGCTGTTGGTGGGTACAGTGAATGAACTGGATTCCATGGCTTGATTTTCAGTACTCATTAAGGATTTGTATGTTGGCTTCTTTTTGCTTCTGGCTGCCTTGAGTCATAACTCAGTTTCACCTCCAGCCCTTGGGATACAAAGCCTGTATCCTCATTAATTCTCTCCTCCTATCCCTAGTTTTCCTGTATTCCTAAGAAAGGATATGGAGCAATGTGTTCAGACAAAGTCTGCGTTAGTAGTATGGTGCTATGGAACACTGACTAATGCAGCCTAACTTGCTCTTGCTAGAGGCTGCGTGTGTTCTTGCACCAAAGATCACCCCAAAAGGCAGAATAAGAGTAAAATGACTTTTATATTTTAGAAAATTTGGTTTTGAAAGCTCAAGATTCTATTCGTAAGGACAAATATCATAATAGCATGGCACCAGTTGCTTATTGGAAAATAAAATAGGAAAATGTGAATGAGCTGCAAAAAAGATGGCTGGTTTTCATCTGGAATATATTTCCTTTATCTGCATTTTTAGTTATATAGGATGCATGGAAAAGTTTAAAGGTATATATCCATTCAGTACCATATATATATATATATATATATATATATATATATATATATATATATATATATATATATATATATATATATACATATATATATATGAGTATATATATACATATATATATATATATATATATATATATATATATATATAAAAGTTTAGCACTAAAATAAGATCTATATTATTGATATCTTTAGGTATTTAGTGTAGTAGTTTATATTTTATCTGTTATTATTTTTCTTAACTTTCTTTTCCTTGGTGTGGGTTTGAGTGAGTAAGACAGATCTGGATTTGAATTCAAGCTTTGCCACATACTAGTCATGTGACCTAAAGCAAGTCAGTTAATTTTTCGAAGTCTTAATTTCTTCTGTAATATATAAATAATAAGTACTACTTACATTATAGGGATATTGTGAAGATTATATAAGATAATGCATATAAGGAATTCAGCACAGTGCCTGATACATAGTAAGTATTCAGTAAGTTTTTATTATTGCTGTATGTACCATTCTCACTATCATTTCATTCTGTTCCATCTGATATTTTCATTCCCAATTCTATTTTAAAATGATGTCTCTTCAGTATCCCCAAGGTGACCAATATTAAGGAGGCCGAGGGATTCAGAAACTTTACAGATTGAAGTAAGTATAAGGGTCATTGCTCATCTCTACTTAGAAGTTCAATACTATAACTGACATCAGTGAGAGAACAGCCACGGATCGTCAAGTTCTCATTAATTTCTCTGATGTTACTCCAAAGAGATAATCCAGAAGTAATGGATACTGAAAGATATCAAATAATGTGTCCTCAAACTTTTCCCCATCCGCTATATACCTAAGAAACTCAGGAAAAATGTATTCCAGACTTAAACAAGAAACACTTGTCTCATTGGCCAGAGTTACTTAAATAACAGTACAAGGCCCCATAATTTGAAGGGAGTTGTTTCTACACCCTGGGATTCCTGCCCTAAAGGTATCCTGACTATTGAGCTCTTACCTAAGAGCACTGGAACTGATTTGTGTCAGACAGAATTGCTACTTTGTCCAGGAACGAATATTTGTGTGACCCAGGTAACTTGTCTTTTGATAAAAGTATAGAACTCTCCCATACTAAAAAAATCCCAATTTTAAAATCCCAAGCCACTGTTAATGGAGTGAATAAAGGGCCACACTTAGTGTGCTTACTAAGTTATTTCTGGGTTATATGAAAGCCTTGTAAACTAACGGAGCACATATACTGACTCATAACCATTTTTACCAATTGACTTTCCCCCTTTATGCTTCCCCAAGTAAGCAGTTATTGTAAAGCAATTATCATTCTCTTCTTCTTAGTAGTAGTCTTGGGCAAGTAGTGAGAGATGTTTTTGCAAAATAGTCAGACAGCTTTTCTTTCCACCACTTATGTCAACATCCTTAAAAAAAGCATTAGATATAAAATATGATGACTAGAATCATCTCCTGTGTTTCTCCAGCCTTACCAATATGAATGGACTCACATTGCCAGTAATAAACTGGATTTATTCCTTGGGACCTTGGGACCTTGGGATTCCTTGGGAGATGCTTCACATGTACTCACAAGTAATTCTATTGCCTTTTTGGCATCTTCTGGGTATCTATCGCTATATCTGCTGGGCACCTAATAGTCATGGCTATCTCCTGCTGCATGTGGCATATGGAAGCTACGCAGTACTCTGTTTTTCAGTAGGAAATGAGGTCTTGCTCAGAGAGGAACTTAAGCAGAGATGGTGGGTCCCAAGGCCTCCCACTGGGCTCTTATTGCCATATAGATGGTCCTTAAAGCCATGGGACCAGGTCATATCACCTAGTAAGAGAATGTAGATAGAGAGAGGGGGCCTAGGTCCAAGGAACTGCAACATTTAGAAGTCTAGTAGAATAAGAGGAGCCCACAAAGGACACTGGAAAGGAAAGGCCAGTAAGAAAGAAGGAAAATCAGAAAGACACAGACACCAAGAGTACAAAGAGCTTCAAGAAGCAAGTAGTGAATGGTCTTTAATGCTGCTGATAGATCAAGTAATTTGAGGGCCCTAAAGTGTCCATTGGCTTTGTCAAAATGAAGATTGCTGGTGAGATTATTCAGAACTGCCTCAGTGGAGTGATGGGTAAAGAAGCCAGATCTAAGACAGCCAAAGAATGAATAGCAGGTAAGGAAGTGGAGATAGCACAATATTTGAAGACGTCTATGAAGGAGTTTTACTGTGAGGGGGAGCAGGGAAGTCTTGGAGGGCATATGAGATTATAGGATTATTTTTTAAATGGGAGATAATAGAGTACATTCAAATGCTGATGGGAATGTTCTAGTAGAGATAGAGTAATTGAACATGTAAAAGAGAACAAGTAAAGGAATGCCTTGAGTGGTTGAAGAAGTTTTGGGATACAGGTCACAAGTGGTGAGGTTGGTCTTCAAGAGGGAAGAGTGGTGCATTGGTCTGTTCTCATGCTGCTAATGAAGACATACCTGGGACTGGGTAATTTATAAAGGAAAGAGGTTTAATTGACTCACAGTTCCACATGACTGGGGAAGCTTCACTGTTATGGTGGGAGGTGAATGAGGAGCAAAGTCACATCTTCCATGGCAGCAGGCAAGAGAGCCTGTGCAGGGGAACTCCCTTTATAAAACCATCAGTTCTCCTGAGACTTAGTCATTATCAAGAGAACAACATGGGAAAGGCCCACCCCCAAGATTCAGTTACCTCCCACCAGATCCCTCCCATGACATGTGGGAATTATGGAAGCTACAATTCAAGATGAGATTGGGGTGGGGACACAACCAAACCATATCGAGAGGACTGGTGCAGATTAAGATAGAATCATGAGTTTGGTAATGAAAATATTCATTCATTCAATGAACACATACTAGGCACTATTTTAGGCTATATCTGAAAATTCTGCGAAACAGACCAGTCCTCATTCTCATATCATGGAGTTTTCAACCTAAGGGAGAATACATATGAAAACTTTAAAACATGTAGTGTGTTATAGAATTTGTGAGAGAGAGAGAGTGTGTGCGTGTGTGTGTGTGTGTGTGAGAGAGAGAGAGAGAGAGGGAGAGAGAGAGAGAAAGTGTTATGAAGAAGCATAAAATAGGCTAAGGGGTTAGTGGGAAATTGAGTGTATGGGGAGAGTAGCCAGAGAAGTCCTCTCTGAGGAGTAGAGACCTAAAAGAATGTGAGGGAAGAATGTTTCAGGGAGACAGAACAGTGAGCAAAAAACCTCCAGAAAAGGAAAATATTAGAAGCACTTGTGGAAAAAGGCAAGTATGACTAGAACCTAGTGGAAAAGGATTAGAGTCAGGGTTGAAGAAGTAGGTGTGGGAAGTTATGAACATCCTGGCAGGCCATGACAGAGACTTTAGATTATATTCACAAGCAGTGAGAAGCACTGGAGGGTATTAAGTAGAGGAGTGATGTGATCTGATTCATTCTTTAAAATGATCACTCTGGCTACTCCATAGGGCATGAATTGTAGAAGAGCAAGTGAAAAAGCAGGGAAACACTAGAACCTTTGGCAAAAATGTTAGGTAAGACCAGTCAGCATGGCTATGTGCTTTCCTCCAGACAGGTTTGTATGCTCAGGAGCTGGCACAGGGTAGATGGGAAGCTGAGCTTAACTACCATCGAGGTTTTGCAAGACAAGTCTGATGGAGGGAGACAGGGATCAGTCATTTGAAAATATGTGCAAGATGGTGATCATAATATTAGATCATGGAGTCTAAGCTGGGTAAGGAAGGAAGCGAAGACATGAGTGTTTCAACTGGTCCTTGAAAAAGTGGTAAGTTTAATGGATTGGAGGTCTAAGCAAGTCAAAGAATAGTTGGAGTGGGAGAACTATAAGAAATGAGCTGGAATGGTTGGAGGTGGTTGTGTGTGGCGTGCTTGAAGTCAAAATTTTGCAGGTGCTGCCTCACATTTTTTCAATGATGTGAAGGTCTAAAGTATGACTATGGGAGTAAATGGCTGCCGTGGGATGAGGGGGAAAAGAGATGAAGAAAAAAGGAGAAAATTTTGGATCTGCGTGGCCAGAGTGTTAGATGAATTCTATACTTTGATGTTGAAGTCACCACAAATACCAACAGTTTTGGCTGAGAAGACAGTAAGGCAGGTATTGAAATCTTCTATGAGTAACTAGGAATGGCTGGTGGAGGTGGAGGGTGATGATAGATAACTACACTAAGGCGAAGTTTCTTCTGTTATCTCAATGAAATATAAAATGAGGTCAATTAGCTGAGAATGAGAGATGTATGAAACTTAAAGAGACAGAGGATAAGATATGAAATAAATGTTTTGGATAATGAGAAAATGAACTTACCAGGGAAATGTACCAGGATTGACTTGTGATATTAAGTGCCATTCCATATCTGTGATCATGAATTAACGGTGAAGGCAGGTATTCCAGTTCTGTGATTGCCTCTAGAAACATGTTGGATCAGGGACTGGGTTCAATCAGAGTTGAGCTTTCGCCAGGTGAATACTATGGGTGAGGGGGGAGAGAAAGAGAGCCACAGACAAGGGTCAGGGAAGAAGAACACAGATCAGGGAGTTGCAATGAAGTAACTACAATAATGGCTCATGGAACCTAAGCTGAACAAGGAAGAGAGGACAGGAGAAAGCTGAAAATTTGAGAAAAAGTGACGAGTCACTGGGTTGGAGGTCATGATGCAGTCAAAATATTTACATGTTTCTGAATCCTACCTTAGATTAAAATCTGAATGACTCTCCTTCAGCATACCCCATTGATAGAGCCAAATCCTAGCATCTACCCAGCTAACTGGGTCCATTGTGTAGCAGTTGATCATTAAAACATTTGTGCAATGGTTGATACAACAGAATATATATATATATATATATATATATATATATATTATTTTATGTATAATATATATATTTTGGGGTGGGGGACAGAGTCTCGCTCTGTCGCCCAGGCTGGAGTGCAGCAGTGCGATCTCAGCTCACTGCAACTTCTGCCTTCCAGGTTCAAGCAATTCTCCTGCCTCAGCCTCCCTAGTAGGTAGGACTATAGAAGCATGCCACTATGCCCAGATAATTTTTATATTTTTGTAAAGACAGGGTTTCACCATGCTGGTCAGGCTGGTCTTGAACTCCTGACCTCAGGTGATCCACCTGCCTCGGCCTCCCAAAGTGCTGGGATTATGGGGGTGTGAGCCACCACACCCAGCCCAATGGAATATTTTAAATTACTGGATAGTTATATGGAGGCTTTGGCTTTCCTTTAGCTATATAAACAGAAGTCCTAATGACCTAAAGTCTATCAGGAGTGGCCTTTGGGATGGTCAAGTCCATTCAGGTTTTGTAAACACCCTTTCCTGAAGTCCCAACAAACTTTAGGAAATTCACAAATTTTGGTGATAATCACAAAGAAATTTGACTCTGAATCCTTGTATAATTTTGTTACTGAAACTGCACAACTCTCAGTTTCCTGCTTGACAGTACACTGTGTGGAAGAACATGTTCTTCCAGGATCTCGGTTAGAGAGCATTCAGTTGAGATCATTTGGGTAACAAGTGCATTCTTTGATGACATTGAAGTCAAGACCCAAGACGCAAGATCTTGTTTGTTTTTGCTCTTTTCTTCCTTAGGGTGAGTCCACTTACCCAGCCAGACGTTAGGCCAGTCTTTGCGATTATTTTTTTATCCAGAATTTTAACCCTACTATCATGGAAGAGTATCCGTCTCTAAATCCCTTTTGTGATTCCCCTCAAAAGGGGCCCCAGGGGTCATCGTATAGGCGATCTTGTGTTCTGGTCTGTCAGTTCAGAGTTTCTGATGTTCTAGACGTTTCTGGACTTCTTATGTTCAGGCCTGTCAACTCAGAGTTTCTGATGTTCTGGAAGTTTCTGGACTTCTTGTTTCTGGCCTGTCAGCTCAGAGTTTCTGATGTCACTTTGCTGATCAGTTTCCTACCATTACCCTTGCTTCTTTTAAAAAGAAACTATCAAAATACCCTGAATTTTTTTTAAGCCATTTCACTCTAACTGTATGCTAGCCAGTCAACTAGTTAGAAAGTCCTCAAAGGGAAGTAGTGTAACATGAGTTGGCACAGGAACTCTGCAAGTAAACTGATTCAGGCCCCACCACTTACTAACTGTGACCTTTATACCTAACTGCTAAGTCTCAGTTTTCTCATCTGTAAAATAGGGTTAATAATAGCTGTGAAGATTAAAAGAGATAAATCCTGTAAATTACATAGTGCAATCTATTGCTCATTGTAAGTGTTCTAGAAATGTTTATCATTGTTATTATTGCACTACACTAGAGTGAAAGCACTATGAGGGCAAGAATTTTTGTCTGTTTTGCCCATTGCTGTATTCTCAGTGCCTGGAACACAGCTTGGCACACTATAGGCACTCAGTAATTATTTACCGAATAAATGAATAATATATGTCTTGTTTCTTGTAATTCCCACAGCTTGGTATGTCTAAGTAATTATTAAAACCCAGAATCTTAAAATAGTATGGTTGGAAGAACCCTATAAATTTATGTCCCAAATCATAGAATTAGCTAAAGGCAGTATGGATAGTTAAGAGCCCAGACTCCAAAGCCAAACTACATAGATTGAAATTTCGAATCTCCCACTTCCTAGCTGTGTGACCTGACTGCTCTGTATCTCAGTTTCCTCCTGTGTAAAATGGAAATGATGATAACAGTCTCTAACTCACTGGATTTTTATGAGCATTTTACAAGTTAATATATGTGCCTAGCATATACCATCAGTGCTATACGTATTAGCTAGTAGTAGCAGTAGTTACTGAGTTAGGGATCTTCCTACTTTCAGCCCAACATATATCAGTTGATTGAGTTAGGTACTTCTCAGCTGGAATGAATGACACTTTTCCGGATTTCTGGAACTACGTAATTGCTTCTGTGAAAAGACAGCGGATTCATGTGCCTTGGATCTCTGTGTTACATCCGGTAGCTTTTCACTGTAACATTTAGATTTCAAATTCAGCATTGTTTACTTTTTCATCAAAATGAGAATATGTACTTCTCTTGGTGCTGGAAGTATGTTCTGTACTAACGTTATTCAGAGTCTTCGTCATCTTTTAATTTCCAGTGCCGGTACATATTAAAGTTCAGTTAAATGCTAGTTATTTTTGAGGTAATGTACCTTTCTTTCTATCTTTTGCCATATGATCTTACAGAGATAGTAGGAGTCAGCAAGCATTTCCTTTAAAGGGTCAGAAAGTAAACATTTTAGGCTTGGGGGCCAGACAGTCTCTGCCACAGCTACGCAACCTGTACAGTGAAGGCAGCCACAGACAATGCAGGCTGAGGCAGGCGGATCACGAGGTCAGGAGTTCCAGACCAGCCTGGCCAACATGGTGAAACCCCGCCTCTACTAAGGATACAAAAAGTTAGCTGGGTGTGGTAATGCACACTTGTAATCCCAGCTACTCGGGAGGCTGAGGTGGGAGAATCACTTGAACCTGGGAGGCAGAGGTTGCAGTGAGCAGAGATCGTGCCATTGCACTCCAGCCTGGGCAAGAGAGCAAGACCCCGCCTCAAAAAAAAAAAAAAAGAAAGAAAGAAAAGAAAAGAAAAAAAAAATGGCTGTGGCTGGGTTCCCATTAAAAGTTTATTTACAAAAACAGGTGGCCAACTCATGGGCCGTAGTTTACCAACTCCTGGTTTATAGCGTGGCAGAAAGCTTAGAGGCAAAAATAAATAAGAGCGGTAACTCCAGTTAAGAACGTGTACTCAAGTAGGTTGTAAGCACTGAATTTCCACCTAAACTGTTGAGTGGAGGTTTAATTTATAGACAATTTCACCTGAATTCTAAGTTTTTCTATTGGATGTTGTCTGGATCTGTTTTACCTATATAGGTAAATGAATCAAACAGCAAAGACCAAAACAAAATTAACTATCCATAAATGAGTTTGAAGGCCAACAGTATGGTAGTTTAGACTTAGTGCTTATTTATTCTCTTGGGTTCCTATACGTGCTTGATTCTTTCTGTGTGTCAATAGTTGTACATCACATGACTTAGGGTGTAGTTGGTTAGTGGTTCACGGAGACAGTAAAGCACTCCTGGGAAATTATAATTGCTTTTTTTCCCCTCCTATTTCTTCTATCCTCAAACCTACACTATAAAATCTCTACAGACTCTTGCTTTTTAAAATGTGCCAGAAAACAACAGGGAAGGATACTTATTTATTCATTCATTCAACAACTGACTGAGCACCTTTTCTATGCCAATGTTTATGGAACCTAGAGTAGGAGGATAAAAGAATGAAAAAAAAATGCATCACCTATTCCTGCTCTTATAGAGCTCACAAGCTAGTAGGGAAGACAGACTGGCAAACAGGCAGTAACACAACTCAGGGTGGTATTGTTAATGTCATTGGAAAACATTGGCTAGTCCCAGAATTTTTAAATCATTCTGTATACTATTTGGATGCTAGAGACTTACACTGGAACTCTAGGAAGTTCAGAGCTAGTAGCTGGTGTAAGTAAAATTAATCACTGTTATAGCAGTTACTTCTATAAGCATGTGAATGTGCTTTAAACTAAATCTTATCCCTAGAAAGAATCCATTCAGAGAATAAAGAATTTTTCTAATTTGATTAGCTTATGAAGTAGCCATTAATGATCCGAATTTATTTAACATTTGTGGCGAAAGGTTGTCTGAAGAAGATGACAAACCCAAAGTGACCTGCAGTCAGGGACCTTTGTTCTCTCATGATCAATACCAGGCTGCACAGAACAGAGCGCAGAAAATCAGGGGTAAATGTCACTTGTTATAAATATGTGCCATGACTAACTGATGTATTTGGCATAGGAGAATAATTGGAAATTCTATTTGTGGTCTTATTTACACTTCTATTGTCAAAATTAATGATTCACTATGAGTGAGAGTTTTTGCCTATATTCATTACCAACATTGCCTGTGACTAAATTAAATGTGTTTGTATTTCCACAAATCTTGATTTTCATGGCAAAGCTCCAGACTCAGTCAATTTTTTTGTGTTAAGATTTCTGCTCTGTAGCCTACAGTCTTCCTTAAATTAAGAAATCCTTACCCTTCAAAAAAGACTTTTATTTTTAATAGGTTTTATTAACTACTGAATAAACACAAAAGAAATGTATACCATAGGTATAGAGAATGACAATCACACGAACTCTGAAGTAGCCACCATTAAGGAACAAGAAATAAGCTCATATTTTAAAATTTAAAATGATTTCTGTAAGGGTAATGCATCACATGGTACAAATTCAAAATGTACAAAAATGTACAAAATGTACAAAAAATCTGCCATTCTTCCTGTCTCTAGTATGTAAAGCATTTCCTCATTCTTTTTGTTAATAGCTGCATAGCATTGTATATTTAGCATCATTTATTTAATCAGCCACTTACTAATTTATATTTAGGCTTTTTCTGATATTTTGCTGTTACCAAAAAATGCTGCAATGACCTACTTTGTATGTAAATCACACACATATGAGTACATCTGTAGAATAAATTTCTAGAAGTGGATCTGTTCGGACAAAAAGCATGTGAATTTTCATAGAAAGACAATTTATACTTCTACTGCCAATGTATGAGGCATGTTTGTTTTCCCACACTTTCGTCCACAAAATGTGTCATTTAACTTTGTAAATGTTGTAGGTAAAAATGGTATCATGGTGGAGTTGAAATTTGCATTTCTCTTGTTATTGCTGAAGCTGAGCATCTTTTTATATGTCAACAGCCATTTGTATTTGCCCTTCCGTGAGCTGCTTGGTCATCTTCGCTTATTTTTCTGTAAGGCTTATTGGTCTTTTACTGATTTGTAAACACGATTTATTTAAGGAAATTTGCTCTTTTTTTTTTTCTTTTGAGACAAGGTCCTGCTCTGTCACCCAGGCTGGAGTGCAGTGGTGTCGTGTTTCACTGCAGTCTCAAACTCTGGGCCTCAAGTAATCCTCCCACCTCAGCCTCTAGAGTAGCTGTGACTACAGGTATATGCCACCATGCCCGGCTAATTTTTGTTGTTGTTGTTAAGATGAGGTCTTACTATATTGCTCAGACTGGTCTCAAACTCTGGCCTGAAGTGATCCTCCTGCCTTGGCCTTCTAAAGTGGTGGGAATACAGGTGTGAGCCACCGCACCTGGCCAGAAATTCTTTACTATTATGTAGTCAGGTGAATGAATCCTAAAAAAAAAAAATGTTTTCTGGGTTTAGTGATGTATCTAGAAAGGGCTTTTTTATTCTGAGGGTAAAAACAACAGACATTTAAACAGAATCGTGATTCCTGAGTCTTCCTGCTGCAGAGTTTAAATGCTATTTTACAAATAGCATCTTTATATCTGACCTCCAGCACTGAATGGAATGAACTGAGTAGAAAGGATTTTCTGCAGTGAAGCTTCAGTCATGAAACCCAGTTGCTATGGAAATTTGATCCAGCTCTGTTACTTAAATAACACTTATTTGTCTATTATGAGTAAAATACTGTGCCAGGCACCGTGTGAGATACCAATATGAAACAGAAAAAAATAGACTTTGTCCTCCAAAGAACTTGTACTGTAGTGTGGGAGATAGGTATATTATAAAACAAGGAGGGAGTGAAGAGGCCAGTGTTGCAAGTGGTGTATAGGGGTGAGTGGTTGGGCTCAATGTAGGTTGTCTATAGACCTAGCTATTACTGATGACTGATGTTCTTATGTAGAGAAGGGGTTAACAAGCTTTATCTGTACAGAACCAGATAAATATTTTTGGTTTTACAACTACTTAATCTGCATGAACAATGAAAGTGGCTGTATCCCCATGAAACTTTGTTTATGAACTGAAATGTGAATTTAATGTAATTTTCACATCATAAAATACTATTTTTTACATGTTTTCAAGTATTTAAAAATGTGAAAATCACTGTTAGTTCATTGGCCATACAGAAACAGATGGCAGGCCAGATTTGGTCCAACCCCTGATGTAGAGGAATAATTGTGAAATTTTATCCCAGGAGAGAAAATAATTTCAGAGACCTATCAATTACTGAAACCTCAAAACTAACTCAAAATTCATCCCTTTATTTAACTTTTGCTGCAAAAATCTGGAAGTAATGAATGGGAAAGCCATGAGTATGCGACCTACTGCTGCTCAGCTAAACACCGCTTCGAGCTGGAGAGGACGGAGTTCTTTGAGTCGAATTCACTGATTCCTTCTGTTAAACTGCCTTTCACCCAATATTTCTGTCAGAGGATCTAGAAACTATGGTGATTGATGCCATAGAAACACACAGCAAGAGAGCAGGGTGATGAGTTTGTGGATTATGGCATGGCTGAGAGGCAAAAAGGTTTTTAGCTGCCGATCTTGAGGTAAAATAATGGAATAAAATGCAATGTAGCTAGCATGCAGGGAGCTTTTCTGCTTACAGAGCACTTTTACATATATTATCACCTTTAATTTTACTCAAAACTCATGGTAACTCTGTGGGGTAGATGTTTTTATGATTTTTATAGATAAGGATCTGAGCTTTTTCTTATGGTACTATTCACATTGCCTTAAGTATAATGACCACATGTCCCTTGATGCTAAGGCTAAGACCACAATTAATAAATAATAGTGAGAAGCATAATGATAATAAAAGCACGCTATTCATTAGATGTTGGCTGTATTTCAAGCACTAAGCTAGGCAATTGACATGTGATGACTCATTTTGGCCTCAAAGCTTCTCCATTATGGAATCATTACGGCATTGTGCTTAGGATCAGAAGCTATGGAGTCAGAAAGACCAGGTTCAAGTCTTAGTTCTGCCACTGACAGCTTTGTGACCTGGAAAAAATTAGTGAACATCTCGGAATTTCAGTTTTAGAATCTGTAAAAGGTGAGTGACATAATATTATCTACTCCTAACTATAGTGGGAGATAATGAATGTAAAATGCTTAGCATGGTGTCTCACACCTTTTTAGTGCTCAGTAAATCTTCATTACTACTACACAGGGCTTAAAATAAGTGAGTGATTAAAATAATTTAATAAAATCCACACACTTGGCATTCAGACCTTTTTAATGTAGTCAAGTGTATCAACCAAGTTTGCAACTTCCTGGAAGTTGCAAAAACAGTAGGAAGAGTCCTGTGTCCCAGCTTTCCCCAATGATGA
>NW_016107832.1:616533-619682 GCF_001604975.1 Cebus imitator
CATGATCTCAGCTCACTGCGACCTCCACCTCCCGGGTTCAAGCAATTCCCTGCCTCAGTCTCCTGAGTAGCTGAGATTACAGGCATGCGCCACCATGCCCGGCCAATTTTCGTATTTTTAGTAGAGACGGGATTTCACCATCTTGGCCAGGCTGGTCTTGAACTCCTGACCTCGTGATCCACCCGCCTCAGCCTCCCAAAGTGCTAGGATTACAGGTGTGAGCCACCGCACCCAGCCTGGTTGTCCACTTCTTAACTTGCACTCACATGTGTGTGTGTATAGTTCCGTGCAATTTTACCTCAAGTATAGATTCATGCAACTACCACCACAATTAAGATACGGAACTGTTTCCCTTACCACAAAATAACTCTTCTTTGCTACCTCTTTGAATTTGCACCTAATCCCCCACCATCCTTGTTCCATGGAAACCACTAATCTGTTGTTTTTGTAATTTCAAGAACATTAGGTAAATGGAATCATATAGTATATCAACTTTTAATATTGATTTTTTTTTCACTAAGCATAATGCCATTGAGGTCCTTCCAAGTCATTGCACGTTATCAGTTGTTCATTCCTTTTTTATTGCTGAGTAGCTAGTTTCTACAACTGTCATCCATTGAATGAAATTTGGTCTGTGTCCAGTAATTTTGCTATTACCAGTAAAGATGCTATGAATAATAGTGTTCACTTTTTTTGCTTGGATGTACATTTCCATTTCTTTATGCTCTGGAGAGTGATTGCAGGTTCATATGTTAAGTGTATGTTTAAATTTCTGAGAAGCTGAGAAACTGTTTTCCAGAGAATTTGTGACCATTTTATGATCCCTGCAGCAATGAGTGATTCAGTTTCTCCACATCTTTACCAATGTTTAGCATTATCATGTTTTATTTTAGCTGTTCTAATAGGGACGTTGTGATATCCCCTTGTAATTTTAATTTACATTTTCCTAAAGGCTAGTGATGTTGAATATTTATTCTTGTGCTTACGTGATATCTATGTCTCCATATAAAGCCTTCGTTGAATATATGGTTTAGGTGGTGGGCTTGTGTACCACAAAAAGATATGCTCAAGTCAAAATCCTCAGTACTTGTGAATGTGAATTCATTTGGAAATAAGATCTTTGCTGATATAATCAAGTTAAAATTAGGTCATACTGGATTAGGGTGAGCCCTAATCCAGTGATTGGTGCCCTTATAGGAAAAGAGAAATTTAGGCATAGTCACACAGGCAGAAGAGCATGTAACAAAGGAGACAGAGTGATGCATCTACAGCCAAGGAGTGCCAAATATTGACACCAACGACCAAAGATTAGAAAGAGGCAAGGAAGAATCCTTTTCCAGCCATCAGACAGACCACAGCCCTGCTTACACCTTCATATTGGACTTACAGTCCCCAGGACTGTTAGAGAATACATTTCTGTTCTTTTAAGTCACCAGGGTTGTGATAATTTTTTATGGCACCCCTGGGAAACTAAAATTTCCCATTTGTAAATATTTTCTCCTAGTCTCTAATGGGTCTTTTCATTCTCTTAACAGATTATTTCCAGAGAAACATTTTAAATTTAATGAAGTCCAATTTATTTGTTTATTTCTTATATGAATTATGCTTCTATGGTCATGTCTAAGACCTTTTTTCTTAGCCCTGGATCACAAAAATTTTCTTCTAAATTTAAAAAATAATTTTATGTTTTTATTTAAATCTACTATCCATTTTGAATTAAGTTTTGAATATGTTGTGAGGTTTTGGTTATAGTTTATTTTATTTTTTTGTATGGATGTCCAGTTGTTCTAGCACCATTTGTTGAAAGCATTATCCTTCTTCCATTGAATTGCTTTTGCACATTTTTCAAAAAATCAATTGAGGCTGCATGCAGTGGCTCATGCCTATAATCTCAGAATTTTGAGAGGCCAAGGGAGGTGGATCACTTGAGGTCAGGAGTTTGAGACCAGTCTGGCCAACATGGTGAAGCCCCATCTCTAGTAAAAATACAAAACTTAGCTGGGTGTGGCTGCAGGTGCCTGTAATCCCAGCTACTCAGGAGGCTGAGGCAGGAGAATTGTTTGAACTCAGGAGGCAGAGGTTGCAGTGAGATCATGCCACTGCACTCCAGCATGGGCAACATATCGAGATTCCATTAAAAAAAAATCCCAACCCTATGGGAGTCCAAGGTGGGTGGATCACCTGAGGTCAGGAGTTCAAGACCAGCCTGGCCAACATGTTGAAACCCCGTCTCTATTAAAAATACAAAAATTAGCTGGGCATGGTGGCAGGTGCGTGTAATCCCAGCTACTTGGGAGGCTGAGGCAGGAGAATCACTTAAACCCGGGAGGCGAAAGTTGCAGTGAGCTGAGATTGCATCATTGCACTCCAGCCTGGGTGACAAGAGAGAGACTTCATCTCAATAAATAAATAAATAGATCAAAAAAATAAGTAATTGAACACATTTCTGTTCGTCTATACTAGGATCCCTATTCTATTACCTTGATTTACATATCTTTTTTTTGCCAATACCACACTGTCTTGGTTCCTGTAGCTATATTGTACGTCTTAACATTAGGTAGAGTGATTTCTTGTAATTTATTCCTTTTTAGCAACTGATTTAACTATTCTAGTTCTTTTGCCTTTCTGTATGTATTTTGAAATAATCTTGTCTATATCTCCAAAATATCTTTCTAAGATTTTGATAGAGAATGCATTAAACCTATAGATCAGCTTCTGGAGAATTGACAGCTTTACTATATTGAGTCTCCCAATCCATGAACAAGGCATATCTCCCTATTTATTTACAGCTCTGATTTTTTACATCAGCATTTTATAACTTCCAGCATAGAGAGCCTATTACATTTTGTTTCATTTGTGTCTAAGTAATATATTTTCTTTACAGTGATTGAAAATAGCATTGTTTTAAATTTGCATTTCTATATGATTGTTTCTAATACAGTAGTCCCCCTAATCTGTCAACCACAGTCTGAATAGTATTTTGAGAGACAATCTCTTACTGTGCCTGATTTATAAATTAGACTTTTATCTGGCCGGGCGCGGTGGCTCAAGCCTGTAATCCCAGCACTTTGGGAGGCCGAGGCGGGTGGATCACGAGGTCAAGAGATCGAGACCATCCTGGTCAACATGGTGAAACCCCGTCTCTACTA
>NW_016107832.1:619747-620995 GCF_001604975.1 Cebus imitator
AAAAAAAAAAAAAAAAATTAGACTTTTATCATATGTATGTATTTTAGGAGAAAGCATAGTATATATAGGGCTTAGTGCTGTCTGAGGTTTTAGGTGTCCACTGGGGGGTCTTGGAATGTATTTCCTATGGCTAAAGAGGTACTACTATATATAGTAGGAATGTGAGGTAATTTTGCGTGTTGATCTTGTATCCCAACAGCTTATTAACTCACCAATTTTATAAGGCTTTTAAAATTTTCTTTATATTTTCTATATAGACATTCGTGCCATCTCCGATAGAAACATATTTCATTATTTCCTCCTTTCCAATCTCTATGCCTTTATTTCTATTCTTGCCTTATTACAGTGGCTAGAACTTCCAGGACTGTGCTGAATAAGAATGATAAGATTGAACTTTTTTTTAACTTTTTTTTTTGGGGGGGGTGCAGGGTGGGATTTTGCTCTTGTTGCCCAGGCAGGAATGCAATGGCACGATCTTGGGTCACTGAAACCTCCGCCTCCCAGGTTCAAACAATTCTCCTGCCTCAGACTTCCAAGTAGCTGGCATTACAGGTGCTCACCACCACGCTAGGCTGATTTTTGTATTTTTAGTAGAGACGGGGTTTCATCATGTTGGCCAGCTGGTCTCGAACTGCTCCCCTCCCCGTCTCAGCCTCCCAAAGTGCTGGGATTACAGGCATGAGCCATCAGCCCTAACTTTCATTTTAAATTCAGGAGTAAATGTGCAGTTTTGTTATATAGGTAAACCTGTGTCATGGGGGTTTGTTGCACAAATTATTTCATCACCAGGTATTAAGCCTAGTATCCATTAGTTGTTTTTCATGATACTCTCCCTCCTCCCACCCTCTACCCTTCAATAGGCCCCAGTGTCCACTGTTCCTTTCTATGCGTCCATGTGTTCTCATCATTTAGCTCCACTTATAAGTGAGAACATGTGGTATTTGGTTTTCTGTTCCTGCATTCGTTTGCTGAGGATAATGGCCTCCAGCTCCATCCATGTTCCTGCAGAGGACATGATCTCATTCTTTTTTATGGTTGCCTAGTATTTCATAGGGTATATGTACCACATTTTCTTTTATTTGGTCTACCATTGATGAGCATTTAGGTTGATTCCATGTCTTTGCTATTGTGAATAGTAAACTTTCTTGTCTGTCTTGTTGCTGATCTTTGAGGAAAAGCATTCAGTCTGTCACCATCACGTATGATGTTAGCTGTGGGGTTTTTGTAAATATTCTTTACTAAATTGAA
>NW_016107832.1:621698-626588 GCF_001604975.1 Cebus imitator
AGAGAGAGATTGGGTAAATGGGTAGATAGAACTGGTGTTAATTCATCTTTAGATATACAATAGAATTTACCAGTAAAATTTTCTAGGCATGGAGATTTGTTTTCCAGAAGGTTTTAAATTATGGACTTGATTTTGTTAATAGATCTTGAAAAATTCAGATTATCTTTATTATATAGGGTAAGTTTTAGTATTTTGTGCTTTTTCAGGAATTGAACTATTTCTTCTAAATTCTCACATTTTTAAGTGTTTGTCTGTAGTAGTCCCTTATTATTTTCCTTATGGCTGCAGGATCAGTAGTAATATCTCATTCCATTCCTGATACTGGTGTCATCTCTTTCTATTTGTCAGTCTTCCTAGAGGTTTACCAGTCTTGTAAACATTTGAGGAACCAGCTTCCTCAGAACTACTTCCTCCTAACTTTCATGGGTCCAGGTGACAAATACAAAGTCATTTGAATTGTTCCTTTATATGTAATGTCTCATTTCTCTCTGTCTGCTTTCAAGATCTTGTTCCTTGTCTTTAGTTTTCAAGAGTTCAGTTATAATGTGTCTTTTCATGTATTTATTTAGGTCTATCCTATCAAGGAGCTAAGCTATTTGCTTAGCTCCTTGAATCTGTAAGACTATGTATTTCTATAAATTTGAGAATTTTTCAGACATGATTTCTTCAAATGTTTTTTCAGTCCCACACTGTTTCTTCTGTCTTTCTAGAATTGCAATGATTCAAGTATCAGATCTTTAGTTACTATCCCACGGGTCCCTGATTCACTTTTCTTCTAATTTTCTCTCTGTTGTTTGGAATGGGTAATTTATATTGATTTATCTTTGATTTCACTGATTCTTTTCTCTGTCATTTCCAATCTATTGCCAAGCTTGTCCAGTGAGTTATTTATTTATTTTTCATTCATTTATTTCAGTTCTATAATTTTCATTTGGCTCTTCTCAGGTAATCAATATGCTTTCAATAAATCCCTTTCCTGCTCGAATCAGTCTGAATTGAATCAGTCTGAATTATTTGATCCAATTATTTTTATTTATCTATTTCCTTGCTAAATTTTTTCCTCTTTTTTGTTTCAAGAGAATTCATAATTGCTGCCCAAGCATTTTTATGATTTATGTTTTAAAATTATTGTCAGATAACTCCAACATCTGAGTCATCTCAATGTCAGCATATGTTGTCTGTTCTCATTCAAATATGATTGTCTTGATTCTTGGTGTAATGAGTGATTTTCTATTGTATCCTAGACATTTGGAGTATTATGTCAGGAGAATCTGGTTCCTATTTAATCCTCCTTATTAGCAGGCAGCCATCCTATTTAGGTGTAGTGCTAGTGCATGGGTCCCTGGGAAGGTGGATATTCAGCTCCCCATTGGTCCCTGCTGACACCACCCCAGTGAAAGTGATTGATTACTCACACTTTCTCATTACAGATGGGTGGGATGGAAGTTCAGCTACTTCCCCACCTTGATTCTGTGACAAAAACAGATCACTGTCTCACACTTCCTTATTCTACCTTGTTGATGCTGGGTGAAGGTGGAGACTAATTTCCTCACTGGGTCCCACTGACCCAAGGGTGGTCAGCAAATCAGAATGCAGACCAGACCCACTACTCCCCCATCTTGTTTAGTCTCATTGATGTCTAGTTGCAGATGGAGGCTCATCTGTGTGCTGGGTTCTGCTGGCCTGACCCTGGCAGGGAGATCAGAACACTGCTTGCTTCCTCTGGGTATGGGGTGGAAGATGAATTCCTTACTCAGCCTTGCTAAAACCATGGGAGCTGGTGCAATTTTTCAACTGTTGTTTAGCTGGCCTAGGGCAAGTATTTTCAGCTTCTTTGCTATTCTTTCAGGCCACTCTTTTCCTGGTCTTTTGGCTTGGGGGAGCAGACTTCTCTTGGAGCCCTTTTTGTCTCTGTCTGTTGGCAGTGCTGGGTTACAGTCTTCTCCAGCACCCTATCCAGGATACATGGTAGGCAATGAGGAAATCCAGGGGACTCACCACCATGAAAGCCTCAAGTCCCGAGGTCCTAAGATAGTCTACTTTCTTTCCATCTTTCAGAATCTTCCTATGCTTGTTTGTTGTGTTAATTTCAGGGTTTTTTGTTTGTTTAAGAGATGGAGTCTCTCTCTGTCACCCAGATTGGAGTGCAGTGGCATTATTATGGCTCACTGCAACCTCGAACTCCTGGGCTCCAGCGATCCTCCTGCCTTAGCCTTCTGAATAGCCAGGATGACAGGCACATGCCACTGTGCTCAACTAATTTTAAGATTTTTTTGTAGAGATGGGGTCTCGCTATGTTGCCAGGGCTGGTCTTGAACTCCTGGCCTGAAGTGCTCCTCCTGCCTCTGCCTTCCAAAGTGTTGGGATCACAGGCTGTTCGGTATTTTTTAATTGTGAAATTGAGGACCTGGGAGGACTGCTGGACCTGGGAGGGCTACTCCATTTCCAATCAGAAGTTAGCTCATGCCTGTAATCCAGCACTTTAGGAGGCTGAGGCGGGTGGATCAATTGAGCCCAGGAATTGGAGACCAGCCTGGGCAACATAGTGAGACTCTCGCCTATCCACAAAAGGAAAAAAAGAGTTTGAGCTCCCCTCATCACTCCCCTTTCTTAAAAAAAATAAGTCAGATGTTTTTTAAAGATTATTTGTCTATGTTCCTGAATTTGAAAGCGTATTCTGTAAGTGGGTGGAGAAAATAATGTCTTTGTCCCTAGCTCTGTTGTCCTTCTTTTAAGTATGTCAGTGTGGATACATTAGTGTGGGTAATAATGAAAATAACAAAACTAACAGTTACTGATTTCTTACTAAGTGCCAGGCACTGTTTCAAGCACTTTCCATTAAGAAATGCCCATCATAGGTCCATAAGCTTATATCTACAATTCCAAAGTCCAAAAGGCTCTGAAAACTGTAAGTTTTAAAAATGGATTTAATGGCAAAACCTGTTTTGAAATGGCACTAGGCTATTTATGGTCTTTATTTATTCTATTTAATGTGAAGAAACACACATTACACTGCAGAAATATTAACGTGTTTTCTTATGGGGTATTGCTTCAGACACCATTAGGGATGTTAACAAATATAGAGCATATGTACCGTATTATCTTTCTAAAAGCTAAAAATTTCTGAGTTCTGAAATGCAGCTGGTTCCCAAGGGTTTTGGATAAGGGATCGTGGACTGATTCTAGCTTATGTGCCTGCTTCAAAGATTCCATTAAGGGAACATTTTCACTAATGCTTTAAAGCTCTTTTCAAATTACAACTATGGTAATAAAAGTGAACACAAAAGTAAGAAAGAGATAAACTCAAGCAAATAGGCTAAGCAAATGTCCATTCTATCAACAACCCAATCTCCCTCTCAGGTTATAGGGTAAATGACTGATCACAATCTGGTGATATTAAACACTGTGACCCAATTACTTTTTAATAATCAAAATGCAAGCTTGTACAGGTCTAGTGGCACATATTCCAGGAGGAAGTATTAAAACTATTCATGGAGGAACTTAGACTCATAATTCTACCTTGTCTTTACTTATTTTAGTCTTCCGAGGTGGCAGCACACATGAGAATTCTTATAATAATTTATTTAAAAAGCAACATTAACTCACTGATATAAAGACAAGAGGCCAGCCTTACATGCACAGGTCTCTAAACTGTGCATATGTCCTGGCAGCTAAGCTCAGTGCCATTGATCTGTGTGGAGAGCTATGTTCATTTCATTTATTCATTCATTCAGCAAGTAATTACTGAGAACCTACGCTGTATGAGCCACTGGAATAGACACTGTGGGCCCAGAAATAAACAAGATAGACATATTCTCAGATGTATTTGCCAAGCAACATCTTGAGCTCAAAGTAGAAATTAAATAAAGGATGTTTGTGCTGCTTCTAATTTCCTGAAGATTGAATTATTCATTCTATTAGCCAGTGAGTTTCCAAAGTGTCTTATGATGTGGCATTTCCACTGGGAAAAGCATGAAAAAGAACACTGATTATAGTTCTACTGACATAGTGCTGCATCTTCACAAGAAAAGAGAAAAGGGGAAAGGGAACAGCTCTTCTCCCAGTGATTAGATCAATATGGTCATTTATAGTCCTCTCAACCCTACTTTGAAAGCCCTGACTCATTCCTAGATTGTACAGGCCTCCCTTCTTAACAGGCCATGTTAATTTCATGCCCAAGACAGACTTAGATACATTTCTAGGCGCTAACATTGGTTCTCAACTTTTGCTGCACATTATAAATCACCTTAAGAGATTTTTAAAAATGTGTATGCTAGGAACCCAGACCAGACTAATTGATTCAGAGCCTCTGGGGCTGGGCCTAGGCATAGGTGTCTCTTAAAAGATCCTCAGATGATTCCGAAGCATAGTGAGGACTAACAACCACTGTAAACTAGTCTAACCCACTGATCATGGTTGCATAAGCCCAGTCTTGTGAGCCGCATTGTATAACAAAATTTGGTTAAGGCTTTTCTTACTATGTGCCAGGCACTGTACTTTACACACATTGTTTTATCTTCACAGTGTTTGAGTCAAGGGTCGACTAAAGGGATGCAGGCTTTAGCTGCCCTCCCCTATCTCCATCAGATGCCGTAAAAGAACTCCAAAATAAATAAATAAATAAATATATATATACACACACATACACACATATATATAATATATAAAAATATATACATATTATATATATGTAGATATATAAATATATATCTACATATATATTTATTTTGGAGTTCTTTTTATATATACATATATACATATATTTATGTATATATAAAAATATATATTTATGTATATATAAAAATATATTTATGTATATATAAATATATATTTATATAAAAAGAAATATATAAATACATATAAATATATACATATTTTTATGTATTTTAT
>NW_016107832.1:626620-627739 GCF_001604975.1 Cebus imitator
TTTATATATGTTTATAAAAATACATACATATATTTATGTATATATTTATATGTTTATGGGGAGGTAGGTAATGGAAAAAAAACACTGTACTTGCTGAGATATTCAAGACAGGCTTCCATTGGCTGTCCCTTCTAACTAAGTCACTCCTATATGGAAGTCCAAGAGCTGCCACTGCCTTAAAACAATTCTGTGAGATAGGCATTACCGTCCCCATTTTACGGGTGAGAAACAGTTGAGTCACTAGATGGTTACATGATTTGTCCAAGGCCACATAGTTAGTATCAGATCTGAAGCCATTTCTATTCACCAACTTTACAATCCAGTGCAACGGACTGGATAGTGTCCCTCCAAAATTCATATGCTGACGAAGTAACCCCTAATGTGACTGTATTTGGAGATAGGACCTATAAGGAAGTAATTAAGGTTAAAGGTTCAATAAGTCATGAGGGTGGGGAACTCACCTGATAGGATTACTGTCCTTATAAGAAGAGACATCAGAAAACTCATTCATTCTCTCTCTCTCTCTCTCTCTCCCCCTCTCTCTCTCTCTCTTTTCATTCTCTCTTTCTCTTATAAGCCAGGAGAAGAGTCCTCACCAGGAATTGTCCCTGCTTGGCATTCATCTGGGACTTTCAGCCTCTAGAACTGTGAGAAAATAAATATCTGTTGTTCAACCCACCAGTCTATGGTGTTTTGTTATGGCAGCCCAAGCAGACTAATACTGCTAAGACAGATATGATTCAGTCTTAGTTGTTACTATGTGCTTAGCACCTAGCCCAGTGCCTGCATTTGGCACATGCTAGCTGCTCTGAATGAATGGGAAGGTAGCAAAGTTGTGCTCTTTACCACTCTGCATGTGTCTTGTCCCAAAATCCAGGCCCAGGCCCTTCATGTACCCTTGTTCTAGGTCTACACCTCTTCCCCCAGCCTGGCATTCTACCCAGGACTCTGGTCGTTATAGTCTGACTTAGCCCATTGCTGGATTGGCTATTCGCTGCTACTTAAAGCTATTGAATGTTAAAACACACCACACAGGAGCCAGTGATCACAAGTAACTCAAAGATTCATTACTATATTTGTCCCCAAAACCAGGCATGTGCTCATACTTTCATTCTCTTT
>NW_016107832.1:629174-640561 GCF_001604975.1 Cebus imitator
ACACTGAGTACTACTGTGCTGGGAAGGGCTCTTTGTTGGGCCGCAAAACTCCAAAGTAGGCGAGAGGGTGTCTCTTCAGGGAATATTGCATTTTGGACAGGCCCTTTTTAAGAGCTCAGCAGGAGCCTTAGGAGCCTGCAATATGTTGCTAACAGGTCACGGGAAATACTTACCACTTGGTGGATCTCGGAAGGAGACAAGTTTAGCTCACAGCCATTGTTGAAGAGGTGTAGTAACCAATCAATCAGCCCTGTTTTTGTTCTTCATTGGCATGTAACCTTTAATTAGATTTTGAATTTCCAATAGGGTCAAATGTTAGGTTTTATTTTGCATTCCTGTTTCTCACCCTCTAGTTGCTATCTTGTTGCTGCTTAAATCCATGTAAGCGGCTGGAACTTTTACTTCTCGTTGTTCATGGCGGTGGGCTTCCTCCTCTGGGGCGTCCCAGTTTATATCCTCTGAAGCAGTGCTGCCTTCCTCGGGTTTCAATTTTGCCATGGCAGCCAGGATGTGTGATTTCATGTTAGATAGAGCCAGCACCTTAGCAGGCTGGAATGCTGGAGCACAGCACTAATACCCAGGTTCCTTGGCAGCCAGTTGTGCATTGCAAATAGGGTGCACTGGTGACCTGAGGCACCTTTGGCAGTGAAGGATTTAGGCATTCAGGGCTGGATTGCATCAAAGATTTTGTCACCAACAATGGGTCTCTATACCTGGCCAAATTTGGGTCTTTGTGACAGAGGCAGAGGCAGCCACAATAGTGTGAGCCTTTAGGGCTTTGCAGGGTTTTCTGCGGCTACCCCTCTCAGTGGATATAGACCTCAGCATACCACAGTTACCACAGCCAAGGGGAGCCCTCACAGCAACAATTAGCAGGGAGTCAGGGCTTAAGTGGGACAATGCTACTTCAACTTGTTAAAGTGGCCTGGCTCCTTCTGCAATCTGGACTAGGTAAGGCCCTACCAATTGGCAGAGTGCACTGCAACTAAGGGTGAGTGCTCACCAGCAGTCAAGAAAGCTGTTCCAAACTTTTGGGGTCTTGCGCTTACCCAGAGATATGGTTTAGATATTTGTCCCTGCCCAAATCTCATGTTGAAATGTAATCCCCAATGTTGGAGATGGGGCCTGGTGGGAGGTGTTTGGATCATGGGAATGGATCCCTCATGAATGGCTTGGGCTATCCCCTAGGTGATAAGTGAGCTCTCGCTCTGGTCCTTTAAAAGGGCATGACACCTCCTCTCCCTCCCCACTCTCTCTGTTACTCCTCCTTTTGCCATGTGATGTGTCTGCTCCTCCGACACCTTTCACCATGATTTTAGCTTTCTGAAGCCTCCCCAGAAGCTAAGCAGATGTTGGCATCATGCTTGCTGTACAGCTTGCAGAACTGTGAGTCAATTAAACCTCTTCTCTTTATAAATTACCCAGTCTCAGGTATTTCTTTATAGCAATACAAGTGCAGCCTAACACACCCAGCTGGTACGCGAAGAGCAGAAAATGAATTGCAATCAGCCTGACTTCCATGTCATCCTGTCGTGATCCCACCACATTATCCTTGCTCTTGCTGGCTCCTCTTCAGGCCTTTGCTCCAGGTCTGAAGCAAAAAAAAGCAGAGGTCTTTACGTTCAATGTTTCCAAGTATCACCACCTCCTGCTTGTCTCTGGCTCTAACTGGTCCCACTGTTTCCCTTGTGATGCTCCTCAACCACCACAGCCCAGGGCAGCTCAAACACACACAAGAAGTCAGTCCACCAAGACTATCCACCCCTTCTTTGGCATCAAGACTGGGAATGGAGAACTTTCTGGAAGAAGCCATACAGAGAAGCCCCTTTAAAGCACAGAGGCCCTACCCATCTTCAGGATGTCTGGCTCTGGGATAATGTGATGAGACCACTGGCCATAGCCAAAAGGAGCTAAGGCAGATTCCACATGCCTTCACTGACAGGAGAAGTGAGCAACTTTCCTGGAGGCATTCCACTGGTCCCCCGGCAAAGTGCCAGGGTACCCAATCCTGAGAGCCATTACCTGGTGATCTAAGAGCTGAATCAGCTTCACAGACATAAAGATAAGAGAAGGAAGGCAGAGAAGGAAGGAGAATGGCAAGAAGGAAGAGAAAGAGGAAGAAAGAGAGAAATGAAAGGAGGAAGGGAGGGAGAAAAAAGGAGGAAGGGAGGGAGGGAGGGAGGAAGGAAGGAAGGGAGGGAGGGAGGTAGGGAAAACTGGGCTCACACCACGACTTCCACTCCCCTGTCCCAAGCAGACATAGGGGACTGCAGCCACCTTAACCTTAGTCTCTTCTAAGCACTTCAGGGCTGGACCACGTCCCGCTCACCAGGCTTCCCCTGGGTGCCAGGAGGATCTCAGGGAAGTCAGTTTAAGTCATCCTTCCTTTGCTGCATAGAGACATGGTTGGGAAAACACACTACAAAGAGGGCTCTACAAAATTCAACAAATCTGAGCCAAGCACCCATGTTCATTGCAAATTATCATGTGTGTATTTCTTCCTTGGTACCTGCTGGCCCCTGACAGGGGCAGTCTTTCAGTGGAGCCCAGGGACCCCATGGTTAGAGATAAGGCATAACCACTGTATCCAGCAGGAAAAAGTCATCACTGACCTAAGGCATCTACCAAAGTCTGCTAAGAGCTAAAGTCAAGGTCTTCACTAAAAGAGACCCAGGACGTAAAGCCTGGGTAGGGTACCTGGTATAGTGAGGAGAGAACAATGGGCACTGGAGAAGGGGCCATGGCTTGTCAGCCAGGGGATGGACAAGTCTGGTGGAGCTATTCAACCAAGGTTCCGAAGAACAGATCTGGCACCCCACATGCGGCCTGGTTTGGCAGGAGGGAAGTGCACTGTGTGTAGTTTCCTTCCTGACCTCAGGCTATGGCAGCCACACAGGACCAGCTACATAATTTTCAGGGCCCAGGAAAAATTAAAATGTGATACCTCTTGTTCAAAAATTATTAAGAATTTCAAGATAATGACAGCAGAACATGAAACCAAACATAGGGCCCTTTTATGCAGTGGGCCCTGTGTGACTACCCAGGTCACATGCCCATAAAGCTGGCCCTACAGCTGGAAAAGCCTAGAAATGTTCAGAAAGAACTGCCAGAGGGAGAGAAGAGTGGAGCCCTTATGAGCAGGAAGTAGGAGAGGTACCAACTCTTTCGGGTATAGCCAGTTGGGGTAAGGACTGTCTCCTTGGAAAAAGAAGGTGAATTCTAGTCCTCAAGAGCTGTCCTCTCAAAGAAAATGGGACCATGAAGCAAACCCGGGGGGGGGCCCAAAAGGCCAGTCCCCCAAGCCTGCACCTGTGGTATCCTGCTTCCCAATGCCTTAGCATGGAGGAAGGGAGCATGCAGGATGAAGTGAAGGAAGGGAGATTTTGACCTTGGCTTCCAGGCCAATAAGTAGGAGTAGCGAATAGTGAAAACTATCAAGAAGAAAGAGGCAAGGAGGGACATAGGCCAAAGGCTGACCCCAGCAACCAGAGGAAATATTCCTTCTGAGCATGGGATCATTCATTTTTATTGGTTTTGGTTTTAGAGACATCCTTATAAAATGGGACAGGGATGAGAGTGAAGAGAAGTAAGATGGATGAGATGTGGCACAGCTACCCTTAAATATGGCTAGCATCAGAATGAGTTGTAGTCTATGCTGTCTTACTTGAAATGCATTTTGTAATGACTTCCATGTACCATAAATGAGTCGAACTCGTTCTCTCTACCTGTCCCTAGTTCAATTCAATCATTGCCAATTCAGTTTTAAGGGAAATAATATTCAATTATCCCAGGGCTGATTCTTTCTATGGGCCCTTTTGAAAGCCCTAAAATAAGTCATTATTAACTGATCAATTTCCCCTATGAAACAACACATACTTTTCCCCGGGACAAAGATAAAGTAGAAAAATAAAAAATAAAAATAAATAAAAAAAAAGCCTTAGGTACACCCAGTCCCTGATTCTGTATCAAAGACACAGAAGTAGCAGTACAGGGAGAAAGGCAGGTAAGTATAGAGTGAGTGGGTCTATTGACACAATAGAAAAGATCTGGAAAGGAGGTGCTAGCAGGAAAAGGGCAACAGCTTTCCCATTATTATTTCTACCACAGAATGCTTTCAGGGGTCCCTAAACAGAGGCAGCCTCTTTGGCAAACCAGCCTCCAAGCTGTCTACCAGCCCACCACGCAAAGCATGGATCACTACTGATGCACAATTTTCTACCACAAATCACCACCCACACTTATACTTCCACATAGTTAAAGCTTGAGGATGATAGAAAAGCTGTGAGTAATTCCAGGCGGCTGCCTCTGTAAAGGGAAGAACACAGCTGCTGTATCCCAGAAAAGGGATCTCCTACACCCTGTGTTCGGGGCTGACACGTGTTCGCCAATGTTTCTATCATACCGTGAAGGACTCATGCCAGAGCTCCCGATCTGGTCTTTACACTAAGCCTCCTCTCATATGGGCAACCCCTATGAAGGGGCAGCTTGTCTGGACAGGGCAGCGACTCTGTCTCTGTTGTTCCCACTATTCTCTTGACTAATACCAAATGTTTCCATTTGGGTCATCCAACCCATTCTCCCGCTGGCCTTCTTCCAAGCCACCTAGCAAGGGAGGGATGTCTCTTGCTCCATCTCCCTTATAATCAGTGCACAATTGCTCCTATTGAAAAGAGATCAGGCTCTGGAGAAATGGAAAGGCTGATGGTATTTTCAGTTCCCAGCATTGTAGGAGGCCCTAAGACAATATTCAATTTCCATCTCTCAGAGAGGAAAGGTCTTCAGAGGCCGCAGGTGCAAAGAAGCAGAGGCCCATGAACTAGGCTCTAGGCCTCGCAAGGCAGCAACATCTCCTCCACGTTTTCCCTGCTTTCTCTGGACCACAGCTTCCCCCTAATTCTCCTTTTGGGGCGCCTTTTCTCGCACCAAATAATGGGAGGATGACTCTTGTTCTGCCTCCCTAATAATCAGTGCACATCTGCTTCTATTGGAAGTAGATCAGGCTCTAAATGGAGTTGCCCTATCTCAATCTACCCAAGAGAGAGGTGAGGTGTGGAGGACCTACAGTCTAGACTTTACAGGGTGGAGGGAAGAAAATAGAGTAAAGGAGAGAGTGTAAAGGGTACTGATCCTTATGTGAAGAGAATGAATCTATTTAGGAAAAGTTTCAATCCTTATTTTCTGGCTTCTGCTTTTATGCTTCTCAAAGTCATGATCACATATCCTTCTCAAGTCATCCTCATTGTAGGGCATTGAGTCACTGCCAAAGACTCAAGAATTAGTCCTGGCTTAATTGTTTTAGAAACCAAGAGAGGTAGTGTTTCTTCATCCATAGTAGATACAGCAGAAAGAGTAAAACGTTACCTTAAATCCAATACCCTTGCCCTGTAAAGGCCCTAACTACAGATGCTTTCAAGAAAATGTGAGCTGAAAAAAATGGAGTGAAGCAGAGAGCCCCAAGGGCTGAGGACTGTGAGAAGTGCAATCTAGACTCTAGAGGACTCTAGAGTGGCTACATTGGCAAACTATTGTTCCAGCTTCACTAACATAGCCCTCTTTGGAACTGGTTGTTGCAATCATATAACCTTTTCATGATCTGCCAAGAGATCATCTTTGAGATTATGTAACTTTGCATAACTTGATGTGCACTCAAGCATGTGGGGCTTGTGGGAGAAATCTCTAAAACAGTTCATTTCATTGCCCTTGTAGGAAAACTTGTTTCCTTACTCTAAAAGACAAGGAAAATTGGAAAGCGATGATGATGGATCTTAATTTGGCAGCCTTTTTCTTATCCCACCTCTGTTCGCCAACCTTAGGTTAATTGGGGAAAGTCTGCCTCCCAACCTCAGGTTTGCGCTGTACCCCTAGTTAGCTAAGGGCCATGAAACTCAGACTGGCACCAGAGTCCACATCGCCAACCCGGTGAATAGCCTGGAACATGGAACTGCCTCCCTAGCCTCACAGCACTTCAAGCAGGCCTGGCCAGTTGTTTCAAGGGTGTTGTTCCAAGTATGTTGTTCAAGACATACTTGAATGCAAACAGGAAGATCGAAAGCTTTGGTGTTTGCTGCAGTGGGAAGCCATCTCTTGGGTGAGGTTGGGTTTGTTTGGAGTGATAAAGGCCTGTTGTGCAAGGAGCTCTCAACTTAGTCTTAGCTCTTCCTGAACTTTCCCTGCTGGTGCCAAGTCAAGGTGCTCCCCACTGGGGATGGAAAGGGGCTGGCCCCCTGGCTTTTACACGTGCTAGGAAATGCAGGGAGTTCATCACCTCCTCACACTGCTAGAAGGAAAGTGGGGAGTGTGGAAAAACAGGCACTTAGAAGCAATAAAAGAAAGAAAATGTGAATTTAAGCACAATAATATTTTCACCAGGCCACAGCAGTTTGTTTTGCTTGTCAGTAGTCTAGGGTCCACTTCTTATTATTACAGACTTTGTGTGCACTTCCCAAGCTTCAACCTATTTTTGTTATTCACATCTATTAACTTAACTCATCTATGTGTTTATTTTCCTAGAACTGATATTTAGTTTGTCTCATGGTGTGTGGTGTTTTATTATTCATATCCTCTGTACTTATACTAGAAATATGTTTTAGGCACCGAAATAACACTCAGTAATAAAGACACCATGGACATGGTCCCTAGAGACTGGGAGTCTGTCTTCTAAAAGAGGGCTGTTCTGTAGGTAAACACTGCTCAAGAAAGTTACTTGTCTCTTGTACCAGACTATAAGGGGTTTACATAGCCTGGGTGAGGGATAGAGCAGACCTTGTTGTATCTTGGACTATAACATCCTCCTGTCCTCACTCCTGAGACTATATGTCTCCCATCTATACATTTAGTTCCACCCCTCAGTCCACATGACCAGCCTTGGCTTTGAGGCAGAGGGCTATTTAAGGAGCTTTAGGCCAGCATTTTGAGCTCAGCTTCAAGCTACCTTTCTTATTTCCATGGCTCTGCCTTTGTGCTTAATTTAGATGACTTCAGCCGTACCTTTTGTCTGCCTTTTCCAAACTTGAGCCCATGTCCTTCTCTTGATAATTTACAGGATACACTTCATCTCCTTTCCTAGATGGGGAGTTCCCTTGTTTCTTGGTGGGGTTGGAGGTGGGTTAATCATAACTCTAAGTATTGCTGTGAGGGTCTGGAAGAATCCCCTGAAACAGCAAGGAATAACGGATCCTTATCTTCCCATTCCATATATCCCACCTTCTCTGATTTATGTACTTCCATGCCTTCCTAGAGCCAGGTAAGAAGCTCTAGCTTCCCAGCTTTACTTTCTACTACTCCCTTCATTGCCACCTGCCCCTGTGCCCCAATATGAGACCAACTCATAGAAACCAGGCCAGATCCAGCCATTCAAAATGCTCACCAAGGCCTGGGAGGTCCCAAGTCAGTGTCACAGGAATCTCATTTGAAGATCATCCAGGTTACTAATCAGAAAGGTAGAGGGAGGAGAAGATGATGGGAGATTGATTCATCTGTACAAATATATAGTTAGAGAGAAGAAATATCTAGCTGGGCGCAGTGGCTCATGCCTGTAATCTCAGCACTTTGGGAGGCTGAGGTGGGCGGATCACAAGGTCAGGAGATAGAGACCATCCTGGACAACATGGTGAAACCCCATCTCTACTAAAAATACAAAAATTAGCTGGGCATGGTGGTGCGTGCCTGTAGTCCCAACTATTTGGGAGGCTGAGGCAGGAGAATCGCTTGAACCCAGGAGGCGGAGGTTGTGGTGAAACGAGATAGCGCTGCTGCACTCCAGCCTGGGCAACAGAATGAGACTCCACCAAAAAAAAAAAAAAAATCTAGTCTAGTCTAGAGTGACTACTATAGTTAACGATAATCTAGTGTACATTTCAGAAAAAGCTAGAAGAGAATAATTCAAATGTTTTTAGCATAAAGAAAAGACAAATAGAGGTCGGGCGTGGTGGCTCACTCTCGTAATTCCAACACTTTGGGAGGCTGAGGTGGGCGGATCACTTGAGGTCAGGAGTTCAAGATCAGCCTGGTCAATATGGCGAAACCTCATCTCTACTAAAAAAAAAAATACAAAAATTAGCTGGGTGTAGTGGCGTGCGCCTGTAGTCTCAGCTGCTCGGGAGGCTGAAGCAGGAGAATCACTTGAACGTGGGAGGCAGAGGCTGCAGTGAGCCAAGACTGCGCCACTGCACTACAGCCTGTGTGACACAGCAAGACTCCATCTCAAAAAAAAAAAAAAATGACAAATATTTAAGGTGATAGATGTTCTAGTGATACTAATTTGATCCTTACACATTATATGAATGCATCAAATTTTCACATGTATCCCCAAAATATGTTCATCTATTATGTATAAATAAAAAATAAGTTTAAAAGGAAAGGCCAGGTTTCTAGAAAGTAGATCTTTTAAACAGCCATACCTGCCCCTATACTGTGCACCAGGTACATTCATAAACAAAAGGTGCTCCAGTACTGACACAACTATAAACAGCCTTCATTCAGTGTATCTGATTTTGTCCTGCTTCCAACTCATCCTGTGGTTCTTCCTTTTTTTGTCTGCCTTTGTAGATGAATAAAAAGAAAATGCAACTTGGTACCAGAAAGCTCTGGATTTGAATTCTGGCTCCTCCACTTACAGATGTGTGTGACCTGTTGTGCCGAACCCCTGTTGACTCCAGTGAGGATGGCACCAGGTTCCACAGGCTGAAGAAGAGACCCAGAGCTAGCGAACAAGACACGGTTTTACTGGGGCTTATGTATAGGGGAGATAGTCCAGTGGTGGTGGGCTGGGCAGGAGAACTGCAACCACTTGCAAAAAGCATGCAGTTTATATAGCATTTTCATTTAGCATCCTTTCCCTAACAACCTCCATCTGGCAAACTTTATGCAACCCAAAACTTGGACCCCCAAGCCCCTGTATAGTCTGTGTTCCATGGGATAGGCAGGGGGCTCAGATGCTCCTCAGAGACAAGGAAGGAGTTCCCAGGCTGGCCACTCTCTACCTGGGAACACACTCAGGTGCATCTGCCATACACGGTGGTTCTCCGGGTATGCTTGTTATTGCTCTTAGGTGCTTTTACCATACAGGACCTTAAGCAAATTGTTTTACCTTCTGAGGCTTTGTTTCACCTTCTGAGGCTTTGTTTCTTCACCTCTAAAATACAAAAGAATATTATCTACCTCTTAGAGCTGTCTCAGGATTAAATGAGATAACAGACATAAAGATACCTAGAGCATACAGTAGATGCTCAGTGCATGGTGGTTGTCATTTCATCTCAGATCAAGCCATTAAGGTGGCACCCATTCCACCTATATGCAAGTCTGGTGTGGTCTAATGAGATGACAAAGGCAAGTGTGTATTTTGCTCTTCATATTTGAACCTAGCTATTATTTGTATTTGAGCTAGAACACTTCCCTGCACAACCATGTGGCTTATGTCTCCCAGAAAAAGCTCCAGAAAACAGATTTTTTTGTTGACTTGGCCCCAGTAACCACCTTTTGAAGCCCCTCATTCCCAGTCCCTCACTATGCTCCAACTATACTCCCAGTACTGCTTGTACTGGGCGGGCCCAGAAGATGGGAACTGGGAAAGCAAAACAAGGTCAGGCCTTAAAACTAAGTAAGACTCAGAGGTAGTGTGGTCAAAGGTGGGATGAAGTATAAGCAGGTCAAAATCATGTTCAGATGTGATTCCAGGAACACAGCCGCTCTGCCATGGTACATCCCTTAGGTATGGTTCAGTGAACTTCTTGAGGGACAAGGTGTGCCTTGCATGTTTTTGAAGGAGCCAAGCAAATCCAGACACCCACTTTAGTTCATCAAGTGCACAGCCCAGCCACAAGTGTAGTGTGGCTGCTACATTCCTAAACTGTCAACCAAAATATATGAGAATGCCCCCGGGACCTCTTCTGAGATTGTGGAGAGGGGTGGGTTCAAACCAATCACTCTTCTGCTCAATAATTAGAAATAACTTTTCTGAATGAACTGCAGACTCAGCCCACAGCATTCAAATGTTCTTCACAAGTTAATTTCAACCTACCTGGCCAGGCTTACTTTACCTTGCTTTCCTACTCACACCTACCCTTCAGCCACACAGCACTGTTCATTCCCTGAACATGCCCCCACACACTCCCACCTGTGTCTTTGCTACTTATTTGTGACTTCTTCCTTGTCCTTCATCTCTACCTACTTCAATTCTTCACAGTTTCTCTGAAAAACAGACTCTCCCATGAATCATTTCCTGATCCCCCAAGTCCCTCCAACTGGCCTCTTTCCTCTGAACTATGATAGAATTTACTTCTATCTCACTTGTGGCATGGATTCTAGTTTGTGCCTAGATTGTGACCCTTGCTGGGGTTTCGACATCCTAGGCAGGTCAGGTAACTTGGAGGAATAGTGGTGGGGTGGAAGGCCTCCAAAGACATAAAGTCTCCTGAGGGAAGGCAATAGCCAAGCACAACAGAGCTGACTTGGGCACAAAGTCCAAGTCTGCAGTAGGAAGCAGTGATTTGGAATACAATGTGATGGCTGTTATCTGAATCTGGCTGCAGCCCAGAATCCTCAGATACAAGCCAGTGTCCTATCCAGGCACCTATTTGCATCTATGAAAGAGTCTCATGTCAGTTAAGGAAGTGAGATTCCCAGCCCGGCCCACTGAGGTCAAAGGTATAACTGATGTCTATCTAATGACCTCTCTAATGGTCCCAATGAGGCCAAACTGCAGAGAAGGAGCAATTGTGCTCTTGAGAGGATGCTTTCCATGGAGGGAAAATTGGAGTCCAGATAACTGGAGAGAGTTCTGGTTCAGGATACTCGGTGGATGCTCCTCAAAGGCAAGAGCTGCATCTAAGCCACAAGAGAGTCAAAATCGTCAGGAACCCAGGCAGTTTTTCCTTTGGACATCTAAGCCTGACAGAATACAGATGACACCTTCAGAAACCATTTTGATGAGGATGGATCAAGTCAGCATTCTATGCTGGAACCAGTTGAAACCGGTGGCTGGGTTGAGGCCACCTCTGTCTGATGGGGTAGTGGTTATGAGCACAAACTATACAGCCAGCTCCCTGGGTTCAGCTTAAGAACATGATTTGCCCTGTGCTTCAGTTTCCTCATAGATAAACAGGGATAACAGAAATCAGTCAACTGAGAGCAGCGAGTAGGACCTCCTTGACGTCAGCAGCTGTGAAGTCCATTTCAAGAGGCCCAGCAGACTAAATCAAATAGAGGACTGATTTGTGCGTGTGTGGATATGCAAAAGCAACCCTACAGATTCTTGGCTCTGTTAAAAAGGGGAAACAACAGTTCTAGAATTTTTTTCTAGAAAAATTGGAGGAGGGTCTTGATGTCACTAAAATTTGGATATTGAAGGATGAGACCTTATAACTTTTTCCTTTTCTTTTTCTTTCTTT
>NW_016107832.1:645165-647690 GCF_001604975.1 Cebus imitator
TGGTAATCACTCTCCTTATTCTTCATGAAAGTTTTATAATCAAAATTGCATTCCTAATGATAATAGTTTAAACTTAATTTAAATGGAATCATGATCTATGTATATTTTATGCTTGACTCCATTTTTTCAATGTTATGATTTCATGATTCACCCATGCTATTGTACATAACTTTAGTTTGTTCATTTTTATTTCTTTTGTTTGTTTGTTTTCTATTTTTTTGTACTTTAGGTTCTGGTGCACATGTGCAGATCATGCAGGATTGTTGCATAGGTGCATACACACATATGTTCATTGTGGCACTATTTACAAAAGCAAAGACCTGGAACCAACCCAAATGCTCATCAATGATAGACTGGACAAAGAAAATGTGGCACATATACACCATGGAATACTACACAGCCATAAAAAAGGATGACTTCATGTTCTTTGTAGGGACATGGATGAATCTGGAAACCATGATTTTCAGTAAATTGACACAAGAACAGAAAACCAAATACTGCATGTTCTCACTCATATACAAGTGTTTAACAATGAGAACACATGAGCACAGGGAGGGGAGCATCACACACTGGGGTCTGTTGTGGGGGATAAGGGAGAGACAGCTGGGGATGGGGAGGTTGGGGAGGGATAACATGGGGAGAAATGCCAGATATAGGTGACAGGGGGGTGGAGACAATTTTAAAGTACCAGCCCAGTGTATGAAATTACTAAAGTGTATATACCTAAAAGTGTAGGAACTTGTGTTTATGCAAACACTCCCCACACCCTCATTCCCATCAAAAGCAATTATTTAGCTGAATGATTTAAGCTGTGTCAATAACTTATAAATGGTGGAGGATAGGTGTGGTTTGGGGGACTGAAATAACATCTATCTTCTACCCTTCATGAACTTAAACAGGTAATTGATTCAATTCAGTCATTTCACCTTCTCTGAAGAACTGATTGCCCCTATTAAGTATAAAGAACAGGGAGATGCAAGATGGCTGAATAGAAACAGCCCTGGAGTGTAGTTCCCAGCGAGAACAATGCAGAGGGTGAGTGATCACCACATTTCCAAATGAGTTTTTACTGCTCACAGACCAGGAGATTCCTTGGCTGAAAAATGCCACAAGTTTCCAGCATGGGAAACAGCCGGCACTGCAGGTTTCCACACAAAAACTCACACAAATCTGGGTGGCTGTTTCAACTGGCACCTGGAATGCCTAGGAGATAGAGCCACCCATTCAACTGAAAAAGGGGGCTAAAACAGAGGACCAGGTGATCTGACATGGTGGGTCCCACCCCCACAAAGTCCAGCAATCTGAAACGCTCTGGATTGAGAGTTTCGCAGCAAGTGCAGCTGGACCCAGGACATTCCAGCTCAGTAGGGGTAAGGGCATCTGCCATTACCGAGGCAGCCCACCACTGCTGAGGCAGTCCATCACTACCGAGGCAGTCCACCATTACCGAGGAAGTCTGCCATCACCAAGGCAATCCACCACCACCAAGGCAGTCTGCCATTACTGAGGCAGACCACCATTACTGAGGCAGTTCTAACTGTACCTCTGTAAACAAAACTGCAAGGAAGTTTACACAGCAGTTGGGCAGAGCCCGCAGCAGCTCAGCAATGCCTCTGCTGGCAGACTGTGACTACACTACCTCTTTGCTGGGCAGGGCATCTCTGAAAACAGGCAGCAGCACACCAGGAACTTATAAATAAAGCCCCACTTTCCCAGGACAGAGCAACTGGAAAAAGAGGTGGTTATGAGTTCTACTGCAGCAGACTTGAATGTACCTGCCCAGCAGCCCTGAATGGAACAATGGAGCTTCCAGCACAGCACTTGAGCTCCCATAAGGGACAGACTGTCTCCTTAAGCAGCTCCCCGACCCCCATATATCCAAAGAGACACCTCATAAAGGAGGGCTCATGCTGACATCTGGAGGGTACCCTTCAGGGGTGAAGATAACAGAAGAAGAAACTGGCAGCAACCCTTGCTTTTCTGCAGCCGCTGCAGGTGATCTCCAGGCAAACAGAGTCTGGAATGGACCTCCAGCAGTCCTGCAGCAGAGGGGCCTGACTGTTAGAAGGAAAACTAAAAAACAGAAAGAAATAACTTCAACATCAACAAAAAGGACGTCCACTCAGAGACTCCATCCGAAAGTCATCAACTACGAAGAACACAGGTAGATAAATCCATGAAGATGAGAAGAAACCAGCACAAAAAGGATGAAAACACCAAAAATCAGAATGCCTTTCCTCCTCCAAGGGATCACAACTCCTCACCAGCAGGGGAACAAAGCTAGATGGAGAATGAGTCTGATAAATTCACAGAAACAGGCTTCAGAAGGTGGGTAATAACAAACTTCTCTGAGCTAAAAGAACATGTTCTAACCGAATGCAAAGAAACTAAGAACCTTGAAAAAAGGTTAGACGAAATGCTAACGAGAATAAACAGCTTAGAGAAGAATATAAATGACTTGATGGAGCCAAAAAACACAACATGAGAACTTCGCAAAGCACACACAAATTTCAATAGCCCAATTG
>NW_016107832.1:649550-650849 GCF_001604975.1 Cebus imitator
GGAGCTGGATTTTTTAAAAGATCAACAGAATAGACAGACTGTTAGCCAGATTAATAAAAAAGAAAAGGGAGAAGAATCAAATAGATGCAATAAAAAACAATAAAGGGGATATCACCACTGATTCCACAGAAATACAAACTACCATCAGAGATTACTACGAACAACTCTATGCACATAAACAATTAAACATGGAAGAAATGGATAAATTCCTGGACACTTGCACTGCACTCTCCCAAGCCTAAACCAGGAAGAAGTCGAAACCCTGAATAGACCAGTAATAAGGGCTGAAGTTGAGGCAGCAATTAATGGCCTACCAACCAAAAAAAGCCCAGGTCCAGATGGCTTCACAGCCAAATTCTACCAGACATACAAAGAGGAGCTGGTACCACTCCTTTTGAAACTATTCCAAACAATACAAAAAGAGAGAATCCTTCCCAAATCATTTTATGAGACCAACATCATCCAGATACCAAAACCCGGCAGAGACTCAACAAAAAAAGAAAACTTCAGGCCAATATCCGTGATGAACATAGATGCAAAAATATTCAATAAAATACTGGCAAACCAATTGCAGCAGCACATCAGAAAGCTTATCCATCACAATCAAGCAGGCTTCATCTCAGGGATGCAAGGCTGGTTCAATATACACAAGTCTATAAACGTAATCCACCACATAAACAGAATCAAAGACAAAAACCATATGATTATCTCACTAGATGCAGTAAGGCCTTCGACAAAATTCAACAGCCCTTTATACTAAAAACTCTCAATAAACTAGGTATCAATGGAACATGTCTCAAAATAATAAAAGCTATTTATGACAAACCCACAGTCCATATCATACTGAATGGGCAAAAATTGGAAGCATTCCCTTTGAAAGCTGGCATTAGACAAGGATGCCCTCTCTCACCCTCCTATTCAATATAGCATTGGAAGTTCTAGCCAGAGCACTCAGGTAGGAAGGAAATAAAGGGCATTCAATTAGGAAAGGAGGAAGTCAAATTGTCTCTATTTGCAGACCACATGATTGTATATTTAGAAGACCCCATTGTCTCAGCCGAAAATCTTCTTAAACTGATAAGTAACTTCAGCAAAGTCTCAGGATACAAAATCAATGTGCAAAAATCACAAGTATACCTATACACCAATAACAGACTTAAAGAGAGCCAAATCAAGAATGAACTCCCATTCACAATTGCTACAAAGAGAATAAAATACCTAGGAATACAACTAACAAAGGATGTAAAGGACCTCTTCAAGGAGAACTACAAAACACTGCTCAAGGAAATAAGAGAGGAC
>NW_016107832.1:653155-661688 GCF_001604975.1 Cebus imitator
AAAAAAAAAAAAAAAAACCATGGCCTTAAAACAGACAAACAGTAAAAGTGGTTTTATTAGGACATTTAGAGACAAAGCAACTGGTGGTGTGCCTGGATTTTTCATCTCTTAAAGGCTGTTTCGGCAGGAAGTGGTTGTTCACACCTGTAATCCCAGCACTTTGGGAGGCCCGGGTGGGAGGATCGCCTGAGGTAAGAAGTTCAAGACCAGCCTGGCCAACATGGTGAAACCCTGTCTCTACTGAAAATACAAAACTAGCCAGGTATGGTGGCAGGCACCTGTAATTGCAGCTACTCGGGAGGCTGAGGCAGGAGAATTGAACCTCGAATGTGGAGGTTGCAGTGAGCCAAGATCGCACTACTGCACTCCAACCTGGGCAACAGAGCAAGACTCCATCTCAAAAAAAAAGGTTGTTTTGATATTGTACAACACACCTGGATAATGTGCAAAGTTGGGGTTTACCATGTGACAGAGCTAGGTATTAAGCCCAAGTGACCTGAATTATCACTCCTTGGAGGTGACATCAACCCTGTCAAAGTGTAAATGATTTGTTCTTTCACCACCTCTCTGATACCAAATTTTGAGGAGTGGGTTCAAGGTTGTGCTTCAGGGGACACCTACACTTATTTATCATGTAAAAGAAAATGCACTAGACTACCATGTGATGCAGGGGGTTAAATAGGTTTTTTCTAAAAAAAAATTGACAAAACCTATATGGACCATCATGGGTAGATATGAGAACAGGGTGATTCTAATAATCAATAAGATGATTTAATAAGGTCTAGTTAGTCCCAAGAGTCCCCAACAGGGAAGAATAAGCAACTGCAGAGCATTTCCCCAGCCTCCTACCTCCCCTTATGACAGGACACGCCAATGAAACCCCACCTCCTACTCTAGAGTGCCAGGTCGGTAACTGTTTAGCCAAGCATGCTGGGAGACACACAGAACTGAAGGAAAGGAGTATCTGAATGACTTAGATTTTCTTTCCATTCTGTTCTGCTCTGTTCTCCTAATGCCATCTCGTTACTAGACGTAGGCATTAGACGTGACAATCAACTGCATTTCAACTGAGAGGAAGAAATATTAAAGACACAGTCTTCAGAAGGAATGGCTCAAAGGCAGTCTCAGTCACCTAATCAGACTTTAATTTCAATCTCAAATGACACAGAATCATCAAGCTCTGTGGTTTCTAACGATAACACAAATAAAGGACGGAGCGGGGACAACTCTCCAGGAATAGAAGCATTGTGTGCCATCTACATTACTTATGCTGTGATCATTTCAGTGGGCATCCTTGGAAATGCTATTCTCATCAAAGTCTTTTTCAAGACTAAATCCATGCAAACAGTTCCAAATATTTTCATCACCAGCCTGGCTTTTGGAGATCTTTTACTTCTGGTAACTTGTGTGCCAGTGGATGCAACCCACTACCTTGCAGGAGGATGGCTGTTCGGAAGAATTGGTTGTAAGGTGCTCTCTTTCATCCGGCTCACTTCTGTTGGTGTGTCGGTGTTCACGTTAACAATTCTCAGCGCTGACAGGTGAGTTTCTTTTCTCTGTTATATTTGCTAGGATGTTAAATTGGGCAAAAAGAAAGGAAAGCTTGTATTTGGCATTTACTGGCTACTATTCTGCTTTTCTCACACTCTGTAATGTGTATGTGAGATTAGAAAATCTGGTGGCATTTAAAATAAAAGTTAGTGTAAGAGTGTTAAAATTTCTGTGTTAGCACAGAGTAGAAGTTGAAATTGCATGCTTTAGGGGTAATTTCTTCTTATTGTTTGCTCAAAAGAATACTGAACGGGGTTTTTATTTTTCCCCAGATTATTAAGTAAAGCAAATTGTTCCAGGTGCAAAAGAAAAAAAATTCATGCTTTATACATTAGTGCAGCCTAGTGGTGCAATATAGTCAACATGAAAACCAGCATAGGTGTAAAATTGACCACATATGCATTACTGTATATCGGAAAAGTGGTAAAAAGATACAGGCATCTAATTCATTTGAAATTTATCAAATTAGCTAATAGCAGAGAAACGGTGAGATTTTCAGCTCCCTGGTAACTTAGTGTAATGTCATCACTTCATTCTACTTGTTTTCTCTATAGGCATTTCAGTGACATTATCGTTTCCAGAGAAATAAATTAATCCTGGATGACTTTTAGAGCTCTGTGGAGAGAGTGTGTGAGATCCTCTTGCAGTCAGGGTGCTCAGATTCTGTGTTAGGATACTTTCAGTCCAAGTCCTCTGTTTTTCTGTGCTCCTACTATAGAATGATAACTGTGAAAACATAAAAAAATTTGAGGCTCCACATGTTAAAAGTGATGCTTTAAAATGCCTTCAAGAAGCCTATAAGTAATCAATGTCTGGCAGTACCAGAAAGAATAGCTTCTTCAGATTTTAGAATCTGAGAGGGGGAAAACGTTTCCCTGTGTCTTTTTTGGATTTTTGCTTTGACTTGTCTTATATTCTATTTGAAGGCAGAATGGCTTAATGATTGTAGATTTTAAGGTGGATTTGATTGAATGAAGAGGCATCTCTGTACCGGCACAGGACTTCTGATTGCAACTTCGCTTTGCCCTAAATCTTTCCACTGATCAGCTTGGGCAATGAATTAACATTTATAAATGGGGAAGAAATTAATCCTTTCCTCTTTACCATATAAACCCTTGGAATTCTTTTCTAGGAAGGTTGATAACTGTTCACTCATGAAGAAAGGAAAATTAATTCAGTTTAACATCAGTCACTTATACAAAAGGAAGTATTTTAGAACACTTAAGGTAGTGCACAGATGGTGAATTACTCTCAATCACACATGAAATCATGCTGATAAATGTTTATTTGTCTTAAACAGAGAGTCTATACATAAAATTATAAAACTGCAAATCTGGAATATCTCATATGAGTGAATAATGGAAAAGGTGATTAGCATAAATAAAAATATTGGGATGTACTATGTGCATTTAAAACCATAGCCAGTTCTAGTTGGTTAATATTGACTTGGTTATATATGTATGCAAGGATGGTAGAACTGGATGACCACTAAGGTCACTTTAACCTTACAATTTGGTAACTTTGACATTTATTTGGACCTTTGCCTCTGATTATGTGTTTCTAGATACAAGGCAGTTGTGAAGCCACTCGCGCGACAGCCCCCCAATGCCATCCTGAAGACTTGTGTAAAAGCTGGCTGCGTCTGGATCGTGTCTATGATATTTGCTCTACCTGAGGCTATATTTTCAAATGTATACACTTTTCGAGATCCCAACAAAAATATGACATTTGAATCGTGTACCTCTTATCCTGTCTCTAAGAAGCTCCTGCAAGAAATACATTCTCTGCTGTGCTTCTTAGTGTTCTACATTATTCCACTCTCTATTATCTCTGTCTATTATTCTTTGATTGCTAGGACCCTTTACAAAAGCACCCTGAACATACCTACTGAGGAACAAAGACATGCCCGCAAGCAGGTATGTATTAAGCATTATTTATGCAAGCCTAGTTTGAATTTAGAAGTGAAGTCCCTACTTTTGCACAGTGAGTAACTGTGTATCCTCCAGTGTATAAATGTAACAGCAGTGTAGTATTTTTGTTATAAGGATAGGCTGCAGTTTGAATCCCAGCTGTAGCACATACTAGCTGAGTAATCTTAAGCAAGTTACCTAACCTTTCTGAGCCTCACTTTCCTCATCTGTAAAATGAAGATGATTACTAGATGATATAGACGAAATGCTTAGATGCAGAATATTTCAATAAACAGTAGGACTACTACTGTTAGGGAGGGGACAATTGAAGTTCGAGAGTAATAAAATTTTTTTACCCCATAGAATAGTGGGGAACATTGTGTAAGATGACACTATGAAGAAAAGCATCTTTGGTTTTAGAAAGTGTAACAGAATAAAAATGCATAGCACGTAGAACTGGCAAGAATCCATAACACTATTCAATGCAAACCAGTTACACACAGATGAGCAAACTGAGGTGGGGAGGAGGGAGGGTGGAGAGTGGAATGCCAGTAACATGGGAACACAGTGACTCACAGAAGCTTGATTAAGACCATTGCAAGAGCCAGGTGTGCCCTCCTCTCATAAATATGGACAGAATAAAAGGAACATTGCTAAAACATAGTTCCATTTGATTAAAAATATTTTTTTCTAACTACTGGGGAAGGGGGAGAGATGATTCCATTTACCCCTTGATCAGTATTTTAGAGCTAGTCCATTCAGTTAGTTTAACAATAGTGCTCATGAGACTGAAGTTGCATATTTAATGCCCATGTGAACTAGTTACCTTTCCTCTATTTGTGACCACGGGCTACATATTTACCTAACTGCTCACTTCTCTTACTAATAGATGTAGGTAGGATTATCTTCACATATGAAAGACAGCACATTTTGGGTTTATTTCTTTGACTACATGGTTAGAATTCCCATAGAGTAAAGACAATTTTACATACCAGATTGGCAACTTTCATAGACCTGAAAAGAATATTCTGACCTAGTCAGCCTCTGCTGATGCAGTGAAAGAAGTTTCGTATAGCGTCTATCTGTTTTTGATTACACTAAATTTTGGAGAATTCCACAGCATTCTTTGAGTTAACTGGAGACATCCTAGAGTACCTCAAAATTAGCGGGGAGGGTGTCTCTGGATGAGAGTTAATGAGTCCAAAATCTGGGGTTACTATGCCAATTGACTTGTGGTGTTATATAGTCACAGGCTGACTTTCTGCACATCCCAGCCACTTAGCATACAAATGCATGTTCATAGGGAAATCATCTGTAATTAACTGTAAATTTCTATGTAAATTTAGACAATCTTAAAAATCTCCAACAGCTAAATGATTTCTCTCTCTCTCTCTCTCTCTCTCTCTCTTTCTTTCCTTTTTTTTTTTTTTTTTTTTTTTTTTTTTTTTTTTTTTTTTTTTTTTTTTTTTTTTTGCTATGTTTCTTCCCCCTGTAGATTGAATCCCGGAAGAGAATTGCCAAAACGGTATTGGTGTTGGTGGCTCTGTTTGCCCTCTGCTGGTTGCCAAATCACCTCCTGTACCTCTACCATTCATTTACTCCTCAAACCTATGTAGACCCCTCTGCCATGCATTTCCTTCTCACCATTTTCTCTCGGATTCTGGCTTTCAGCAATTCTTGCGTAAACCCCTTTGCTCTCTACTGGCTGAGCAAAACCTTCCAGGAGCATTTTAAAGCTCAGCTGTTCTGTTGCAAGGCGGAGCAGCCTGAGCCTCCTGTGGCTGACACCTCTCTTATCACCCTGACTGTGACGGGAAGGGTCCCGGGCTCTGGGAGCACACAGGTGCCTGAAATTAGTGTGACCTCCTTCCCTGGGTATAGTGTGAAGAAGGCAGAGGACAGAGTCTAGCTTTTCAATGAAAAATGTTGTTTCTCTTCCCAGCGTGTGTATCCGACTCTAAGGTGTATCATGTCCAGATTTTTGTGTTGTTTGAGAATTGCGTTGAAATCTTAGGAGTGAAGGATCCCTGTAAGTAAAAGACAAACCATTACTTTCTTCAAAGTACAAATCAGTAATGTTATCGGGCTTTCTAAATAAAATGAAGCCCCACTAAGTGCAGAAAGACAAGTTTACATATGCCAGCAAATTATAAGGGAGGTTGAATAGGAAGGAAGGTGTAATAAACAAGATGAAACTTAAAAATCTTATTTGTTTTTAATCACATCTGTGATGCTTCTTATTCCTCGTATACTGTGATTTGCATAAAACTGTGTTTGTGTTTATTGTGTGGTGTAAATCTAGAGATACTCTGTATGTGAAAAGGGGATCACAAAAGCGATAAAGTATCTCTCACGCAATTTTCTTAAAAATAAACCTTCACAGAATGGCTGCCCTTTTCCATTCATCTCTATTCCACTGTAACTGAATCTGTGCAGTTGAAATGAAAATGTTTTGGAGTCAGCGAATATTAAGTACTGATTAAGGATCTGGGGCACAGTGCTTGCCTTACTGGGTCAGCACTTACTGACTTAATGTAGTTTTAACACTTCCAACTGCCATGGATTAATAACTGGGCTAAGTTATCATTCACAAATATTGTGAAGAACTTGCCTTTTTCATAGGCAGAATAAGTGGCCATGTTTATGGTGTCCTTTGAGGACCCCGTTTAAAAATCTGCAAACCTGCTACAGTGTCAAAAATTCTTCCTTTACGGAAATTCATTTCTTTCTTGGTAAGCAGTGCCCTCTTTCTAAAATCATGCAGAAGTACCACATGAAATTCCTAACCCCTGGGTGTGCAACTATGATTAGATCACCTTCCTGCTTGACTTTATTAAATCTGATGGGTGCCTAAGTCCTGTAAGTGTATGGCCTAATTAATCTCTGCCCATGGAAATCAGATGGAATGGTCTGATTTTCTATCCTGTGCTCCCACCTGCTAACGTCATTCGCTTGTTAATAATTATTGTTTTTTAAAAACTGTTGTCAATAGATGTGTCAGATTTAGATTTGTGGGTTCAGAAAACTTTTTGGAGCAAATTAAAACATATGTTTGGCACTATAGGTAAATTTGCATTTTAAAAAAAACTTATGTTTGAGTGTGCTTTTGGTACTGTTGAACTTTCTTTAAATGTCTTGTGGAGTCGTGAACTTTTGCTAATGATGTGGCTCCAAAAGGTAATATATATTAACATTAGACTTTAACTTTCTGTAAAATTGGATTACTTAAAGTGGGTGGGGGGGGTTGTGATACTGTATTAGTATTGTTTTAAAGTGGACACTGTAATAAGTGGGGAAAAACAAATAAATATGAAATAAAGTTTTAAATGACACTGTGTAACTTTATATTCTCAAAACAGTATTTCTGACAGAATATAACTGGGAACCCATTTTAATTCCAAAATGTTACTTTCAAGTCACAGAGACCTGAAATAGTTTTAATATTTTCCTCACTCTCTGTAAAAATTACATCTTTACTCTCCTAAACTCTAATAACATTTCAGATATAACTTGACAAAAGTACCAGAATACAAAAGCGAAGACAGCCTTTTGGCAGGTCATAAAACTAGAACTCAAAGAACTTTGTTTTTTTCATTATCAGCAATCCCTGAGATTTATATTAGGGATATAATATAAAATAATGCCTTAAATGGCTGTGTAGGGCATCAGCCTCCTTCCATCTGTAGTTGTAGTTGGCTTAAAAGTCACAGCTTTGCTTTGACTTTTTTGAGAGGGTGGTCTCTTTTTCAACAGATTATTCTTGTCAGGGCTAACCTTATGAGTAGGCCCCAAGAGCCACAATTTTTTTCACACTGCCTATTGCAGTGCCAGAAATGTTTCTATCGAATATTTCATTTCTTTGGAGAGAATTCTAAATGGCAGGGAGAGGTGGGACATATGCAAAATAAATTCTGTATACATCTCAATTTTGCTCGGGGTCTTCCCTGACCCAAGACTTAAAATATGGGCCATAATACAGTAATACTCCACAAAGCACGAAAACACAGTCAGAAAGTTAGGCATAACCAAAACATCCAGCAGGTGTCTTCGTCATTGAAGGTGAAACTGCGACAAAACACTTACCACTGGCATTTCTGCTGAAAACAGGAAATTCGGGTTTGCAGAATTACTGCAGTTTGAACTATGTTAGATCAGGGATTCATCAACCTTTTTGTCAGAAGGACAGAAGTCTTTTTTATTTTTATTTCCATTAAGTCTTGAGATTACAGGATGTGGGGACAGGAAAATTCCTGGATAGAGTGGGCTTGAAGGAGCCATGTAAAAAATCTGGTTTGATATAGTTCAGTAATTTTTCAGAAAGAGTTCTTAGGCCAGATAGGTGAGTCCTATGTGGAGTGCAGTCTCTGCTTTTGTAGTTTAATGTATATTTATCCATCAAGAAGGCTGTGGCCTATTAGGCCAGAAGTATAACACGGATCAGTCCAATATAAAGGTCAGAGGGAAGAATGAAACACATATTCAGAGAGAAGCCAGATGTCTAGATTCTAACCAGTTCCCCTTCCTAGGCCAGCAACCCCTTATGTGGCCCATCTACATTGCAGTCTTGGAGTTTCAGTACCATCCCTAGCTTTATAACCCACTCATTTTTTGTTACCTTGAGTGTTTCTCTAACTAAAAAAAAAAAAAACTTGAAAAAGGTTACAAACACAGAGATGCTTTCAGATTACCTCAATTACTAGGGAGTTATTCTAGGAATACACATGGAAATGAGAAGAAATAGGAACCATGCCTCATAAAGACCACAGCATTGTTCAATTAGAACTGTCAGCCAGGGGCAGTGACTCACATCTGCAATCCCAGCACTTTGGGAGGCCGAGGTAGGCAGATCATGAGGTCAGGAGTTCAAGACCAGCCTGGCCAATATGGTAAAACCTCATCTCCACTAAAAATACAAAAGTTAGCTGAGTGTGGTGGCCTGCACCTGTAGTCCCAGCTACCCCAGAGGCTGAAGCAGGAGAATCGCTTGAACCTGGGAGGCGGAGATTGCAGTGAGCCCAGATTGCACCACTACACTCCAGCCTGGGTGACAGAGTGAGACTCTGTCTCAAAAA
>NW_016107832.1:661726-671463 GCF_001604975.1 Cebus imitator
CCATTACAGGTACAATGTGTTTATCTCTCAACTCCACTGGTCCACTACTATGGTGACTCAGTAATCCTCTTGCGCTGCTTCAACTGCTCCTCCCACCCCTGGGGAACTTCTCCATAGTAGGCCTCTGTTCTGCCTTTTACCTTCCCTGGGAGTATCTCATTGCTTCTTTGCTACTCTAACCACATCCCTGTCTGTTCCACACTCAAACTTCCCGGGAGAGGCTCTCACTCGATCAGTTAGTCAAATCCAGTCTGGAATGCAGATCTACTCTGCCAGGTCACCATACAGACCCCAGGCAGCTTTTGGGCCAGGATGGCTGGGTGACATGGGACCTAAATGTAAGGAACCCTTTCAGTCGCCTGCTCAAAAGAGGGTTGTGGTAGAGCAGGCACTCAATGACATGTGCAGTAGGGCGGTGTCGCGTATTTTCACCTATGCTGTGAACTCAGGAATGAAATGGGAGCCCAATAACACATTGCTGAAAACAGCTGTATGTTATTTTTGGATCTAGGAAAAAATATTTAGCAAGGTTTAAGTAAGCCTAATACAACTCACATTACCTGTATCACAAAAATGCACACAAATTCAGTTCTCCAAGAGTTCCTACCAGAACGAGAACTTCATGAAAAGGAAATACAATGTAGAAAAAAAAAAAAAAAACTAACCCAAACTATTAAGAACTGTTAACGTTGAAACCATAGATTCATACAGCTGGTATGCGGTGAGCCAGGATTTTCTGGAACTAGCACTCAACTACTATGTTTAGACGTGAAGGTCACTGGAATAGTGAATAATTTCTTTTGGGAAGGATTTCCCCGATCTTAAGCCTGTGTTATGATATTTATGTTTACACGCATGGGCTCCTTATTATTTTAAATGAATTAGTATTTGTTAACGGCCGTTTTAATTTTTGTGCAGAAATATTGGTGAGTATAATCCACAAACAAATGTTTTTTGGGATCTTCAATGTTTCAATGTAAGAGTCGAACTCCAGCCAGAGGAAGGTATGAGACCGATAAAAGAGAAGGCTGGCATTAGGAAAAGAAAGTGGGCCCTTCTACCCCTTGTTCGTTCATTCATTCGCCCATTCTGCATTAGACACCAGATCCGGTGCCAGAAGCTTAGGCTACCAAGATGAACTAGATCCGGTGTCTATCCCAAGGAGTTGTAAAGAAACGAGTAAAATGCGGTTCCTGCGAGTGGGAGGGGCCTTTGGGCGAACGAGGCACGTCGTTTTCTCGAAGCCTGAGAAATTTGTCCTGCTGCCCCACCCACTCCCCCAAGATGGCGCCCACCGCGACACCGGCCTGGCCACCTCCGCGAGGGAATATTCCCACGCCTTCCTCCGATTTCCCTCCCGGGCCGGCCCGGGCCGACTCGCCGGGACCCCGCGGAGCTCAAGGCCCTGAGACGCCGCGGGATCCCCACGGCCCTCGCCCCAACCCAAGGCGGGCCCCGGTGGGCGTCGATGCGCGGCACCCGCGCGCCCCCTAGACGCCCCCTCGGCGCCCCGCCCCCCCGTGCCTCACGCCGCTTGCCGGCGTCGGCGCCTTTTGACGCCATCGTGGGCGTGTCGGCGCGAGCCGCGACGTCGCGACGCGCCGACAATGGCGGCTGCGTCGGCCTGAGCGGGTCTTCGTTTGCAAGTAATTTCCTGACGTTGCGGGGGGAACCGCACTCGTCTCAGACCCGGTAGGCGGCGGCGGCGGCGCGCCTGTGCGCTCCCGCCGCGCCCTGGACCGAGCGGCGGTGCAGAAGCTCGGCGGAGCGAATCAGGTGGGCGGCGGCGCGGCCGAGCTCACAGCACCAGCGCGCGCGCACGGAGGGCGGGCCGAGCGGTGGGCGGTGCGGCAACAGAGCAGCACGGACTTCCCGGGGACTGCTGGGGCGCCGCGGGGAGGCGGGTCGGGGGGCGGTGGGGCGCGAGCGGAGCGCGACCGACCTCCCTTTCTCTGCGGAGCTCCAGCGTCATTTCGGCCTCTTAGTTCTCCTGAATCCTGCTCCTGAGCTAGGTAGGAAACATGAGCCGCAACCACTTGGATGGGAACGACGAGTTTGATGAGCAGTTGCGAATGCAGGAATTGTACGGAGACTGCGAGGACGGTGACCCCCAGACCGATGCCGGTGGAGAAACCGATTCTCTCGGGCAGCAGCCGACGGACACCCCCTACGAGTGGGACCTGGACAAGAAGGCTTGGTTCCCCAAGGTAGGAGAGTGCCACGGGCGCCACTGCAGAGCGGGCCGCCTGGCCAGTCTCGCGGGGCACTCCTTTTACGTTTGCATTGCTGAGGTCCATGGTCCTTGGTCCTAACCCCCTTGGATAGCGACGCTTCTTTTTGTTGTGTTTGTTGGGGCACCGATGTGTAAAGGAAGAAAAATCTTTAGGGTGGTGTCTTAAATGTAATTCTGAAGTCTTTTCTATGCTTTATTAATTTTGTCTGTGAAGGTCACAATTGGTTATTACATTGATGACTGCCTTTTATTGCAAAGAGGAGAAACACCAAGAGCAAATTAGTAGCTGTCCATTTCTGGTAGCCAGCCCCACTTGTCCTAGGAAGTCGGATGTTTAGCTTATGTACTATGTGCAAAATGCAGTTTCTTGATAAAAGTAGCTGTTTATGTATCTTTAGTAATTGAACTTTGTTTGCGCCTTGCTTTACTTTCCTAGTAAATTGTGTCCCTAGGCATATATGTTTGAACCATATAACTACAAGAATGAGACTGGAGATACACAGAATATAGATAGAAAAGATCTGTGGATGTTTGTTTGACGTACTTGGAAATTGCTAAGTATTTTTATTTCACTCTCGAAGTAAAATAACTAATGTTAAACTTGGTTCTGTAAACTTTGTGGTAAAAGTGTCCTTTTAATCTGACTCTCATGAGCGGGAAAGGGCACACTAATAGCACACAAATTGACTTGCAAGCCAGTGATACAAAACCTGTCTCACGAGATTGCACTGCTATTTTAAAAATTTTTTGCAACTTTTCGTTCCCATTCTGTATTTGTATATGTATTCCAATCCCTCCAGATTGTTAAAATTTACGATTTCACTTCTGTATTGGTAGTGCCAGTTTGATTGTAGATTTGGTGTTTTCAGCATTCTGAATGCTTTTAACAAAGGTCTGGTAATGGATTAATGTGTGACTTTATCTTTTTATGTTATTGAAGCCCATATCTTTTTATGTTATTGAAGCCCATACCTCTTCAAACTTTGAGTTTTACGTTTCCCCATTCTATGCGTGCCTAATATTGATTGATATGATGCTATAACTATATTTCTTTAGTTGTGCAATAATGCTTTTCCCCAAAAGGGAGGACGATAGATAGAAGTTGAGTTTGTCTTTAATTTGTTCTGATACTAAAAGTTAACATGATTTAATTTGTGATAGAGTTAAAATGAGCATTTAGTTTTACAATTGTTAACCAACCCCATTCTTAATGTACCGTATCAGAGTTCTGTGTGCACTCTGCATGCAGATTTGTGCTTTCTGCATACAAATATACATGTACAATAAGTAATTGACTTATTGTACATGTATATACTTATTGTACATGTATATTTGTGCATCTGTACGGTAAAAGTGGATTCTGTGGTTAGATTATTGATTGACTGTTGGTTCTTATTGTTTTGTTATCTGGTACTTCCCTTTGTTATATGTATTTGTAGCTTTAGTCAATAGACTGTAGAGAGGTAGTAATTTATAAATGAAACACCTAGAGAAGGTGGCAGCATCACTTAAAATGCTTTAAATCGTACCTCAGACTTTTGCATTGACCATCTAAGTATTTGTGTCTTATTTTTTATCACCATATACACACTTTTCTATATGAGGTAACTATTCTTGGGCCTACGCCTTAATGACTACAACTGTTATCCACAGAAACAGTTCTGTGTTAAGTTGTATAACTATGCTGTAAAAACACAATTTAAACTTCTTATAGATGGAAATAATTTAAAATTTCTATGTCTCTGTCTTTCGAATTGCTTGTTTAGATCACTGAAGATTTCATTGCTACATATCAGGCCAATTATGGCTTCTCTAATGATGGCGCATCTAGTTCTACTGCAAATGTTCAAGATGTCCATGCTAGGACTGCAGAGGAACTTCCACAAGAAAAAGCCCCAGAACCCGCTGATCCCAGAAAGAAGGGAGAAAAAAGAAAGGCTGAGTCAGGTAACTGGGTCTAGCTCACAGATTTTAAGTGCAAAAATTAAAAATATGGGTGTGTATATGTACAGTTACTTTTTTGAGAATTATAATAGCCTTGAAAGCATAAGGTGAGTGTTTTCTTTAAGGTAGTGTCAGAGTTATAAAGAATGAAGTTAAACTGGCCATCTTTTTTCCAGATAGGGTCAAAAACTAATTATTTGTCAAAAGATTTAAATATTTTGAAAGCCGGGTAGTGCTTTGAGTTAGTTTATCTTGGTCTTTTAAGACTAAGAGAAACGTCCTTGAAGTTTCAAGAAACTGCTGCTTTGTCAAGATTCCATAATATGACTCTTAACTTTCTTGCAAGTGTTTTATTTATTTAATTAATTTTGATTTCTAGGATGGTTTCATGTTGAAGAAGACAGAAATACAAATGTATACGTGTCTGGTATGTATAAATTTTTAAATAAGTTTAAGGTAGGAAATAATTTTGAGATTTTTCACGAAGTGATTTTTAGCTTTCAGTTTTCCATTTTTTATCATTGTGTCATTTTTTTGTTGAGCCATTTATATTAGTAAGGAATATGTGTGTTTATTACAGAACCAAGAAATTTAGTGTGTAACTTTACATGCCAACCTTTAGACCCAGTTAATGTAACTAACAGCAGTGTGTCCCTTCACATTCAGTGAGGCCTTCAACAAAGCATAATTTTAATGTGTACTTGAACACACAAAAATGTGAAATTTCTTCAGTTCTATAAATGTAAAACTTTTCCATACATTTAGAAAATCAACATTGCATTCACCTAAGTTACAGATTTCTAATTGGTAGAATGCTAAGTAATTCACCTTTATTACCGAATATAAATGTTTTTTAATTAAATGACAGGTTTGCCTCCAGATATTACAGTGGATGAATTTATACAACTTATGTCCAAGTTTGGCATTATTATGAGAGATCCTCAGACAGAGGAATTTAAGGTCAAACTTTACAAAGATAATCAAGGAAATCTTAAAGGAGACGGTCTTTGCTGTTACTTGAAGGTAAGTTATATGATCAAATAAGTTTCTGTGTCTTCGTTTTTAACTCAGGAACCAGGGCTATAATTTCTATAGGTAATAACCAACACCAAGAACTATTCAAAACAGGATATGAAGAAAACCGAAATTTCAGTTAGTACCTGTGTGTATCACACTTGTTTTAAGAAAATATGTTACCTGGTTAAAGTAGTATATAAGTATGTGACTGGAGTGCTTCTTTTGTCTTGAAAAATTCTCACTGGAAAGATGTCTTTATTGATGTGTACAGTCAATTCAGAATACATTTTAAAAATTCAAGAAGAAAAAAAAGACAATGACATTTTACTTGTATACTGGAGTGAATTACACCAGGGTTCAGCAAACTCCAGCCCTGTTTTGGTAAATACAGCTTTATAGAACACAGCCACACTAATTCACGTATGCATTTGTCTATGATTGCTTTTAGGTTTCATTGATAGAGCTGAGTGGTTGCAGCACAGACCTTGTGGCCTACAAACCCTAAAATATTTATGAACTGGCCCTTTAACAAAAGGAGTTTTCTGACCCTTGAATTAGACCATAAGGAGATGATAGCTTATGCTTACTGCTTTAAAATATTTTTTTGAATGCGAGAAAAGAGAGAGTGGTAATAAGAGAAATTTGCAGAACTGCATGTAGTCATAGTACCATAAATTACACAAAGAAACCTCAATGCCAAAGGCAGCCATCGTTTTTGGAACACCTGCCACCTTAGGGGCATGTGTTATTATCGCAGGGTACAGAACAAATGAAGATGGCATGTACGTAAGTCAAAACCTGAAAATAATTACAGAGTAAAATCAAAATGGTGAAGCCGAAGTGCAAACACCGTGGGTGCGTTGTGAGTACACGGTATTCCAGTGGGATCAGAAGAGGGTAGGATTCAGCTGGCAGCTTTTTGGGAAATAGGTTTTTGACCTGAATCTTAAATGTGGTGGTTACGGGACGTGAGCATGACCATTTTAGGATGATAGTTTTGTAATGTTCAGATGTAAGGAGATTTGAGAGTCTTACACGTTCTTTAAGGATTATAAAAAAATCTGTGAACAGACTCTTAGGGAGTTCTGTTACATGTTTAAAATTTTTAAAGGAAAAAAATAGGATTTTGAGACCCATAGAAATACAAGATTGTCAAAACAGTAAATTGAGTTCCAGGAAAATGAAGTGAATTATTCCAGGACCCATATTTTATGTGAGCAGCTGAGTTCAGTTATCCATTTTTTTTTTTCTACAGGTCCTCTGATCTTTGACTCTGTGTAGGGCTGATAACTGTCCCCTCTGTGTAAGACCCAAAATCCATACATGTATTTAATATAAAGTGCCAGCCATCAGATAATTGTCTTCTACTTCTCAGTGTATTACAGACTTACATTTTAGTTGATGAACAAAAGAATTAAAGGCTGTCTATGCTGTTCCCAGTTCGTTGAGTCATCTCGTCTTTTAAGTAAGAGTATTATAGGATTTTAAAACAAATACACCTTAGAAATTATGCAAGTTTGCTCCCCTTTTTCTACAGATGAGAAATTGTAGCCTTGAGACAAGATTATACAATAATTATATAATTTATTGAACACCTGTCATATGCTAGGCCTTGTCTTTTCCATGCATTATTTCATTTAATTTAGGTCAAGAACTTTGTGATGAAGATATTACTATTTCCATTTTACAGATGATGGTATTAGGGCTCAGGAAGCTTGTATAATTTACCCAAATTCACACAGCCGGTTAGGGACTGCTGTGTCTCGAATCCTGGTTTGGATTCTAGAGTTCTTTATCTCAAAGCGATAAAATGATCTCATATATTAGTAATATATAAATATAAAATTTTAAATTATTTTGTGTATAATCATAGTTTATCTGAAAAACTCCTTAAGTTTTATTTTGTTGTATAAGTGACTATATTTTATCTTTTATAAAGAGAGAATCTGTGGAACTTGCATTAAAACTTTTGGATGAAGATGAAATTAGAGGCTACAAATTACATGTTGAGGTGGCAAAGTTTCAACTGAAGGGAGAATATGATGCCTCAAAGAAGAAGAAGAAATGCAAAGACTATAAGAAGAAACTGTCTATGCAACAAAAGTTTGTAATTTTTTTCCCTTTTGAAACAGGTTTCTTATATTCTAGAGTATATTTTTGGTAATAGCCATCTAGTTTTATTCTGTCAAATCTGCCTACACATTATTTTAAAACAATTTCTTTAGATCATCAGGTACCTTTAGCAATCTATACAATAGGATGATTTAGCAGTGGAGGGGATTTAAATTTTCCAAGATGTTTAGTTGTAATATGATAAGGGCTTAAATGAGCTAAGAGAAGCCATCTGTTTGGAAAACATTGAACATCAAATTAAATAATATAGTTTAGGCTTATGTACCAGAACCATTAGATTACTTTCTGTGTGGGTTGAAATCAGCTGTACCAGGAGCTAAATTTTTATATACAGGTTTGTTATGGGATTAGAAATGATAGGATTTTATAATTGTATTTACTGTGTAGTCGTATGTACTATATGCATAATGCCATCAAGTTTCTATTATTCTGTTTAATATACTTTGAAATATTCTAGTTTTAAGAAATTAGCCAAACTAATATTTTCATCAGAGTAAACTCTAATGACACTTCTAACACCACTACTTAAATTAATTAGAAATGATCATAAAAGCATTGGGTTGTTATGTCTCATCGTTTTTACAAGATTAGGTAAATTTGATAACCACATATTTTTTAAACAATATCAGTAAAATTTATGATTGTAATGGAGTGAGTAGTTTTACATGTTTCAGTGCAGTTTGTTTTTTATAATGATAAAGTACCTAAAAACCAGTATAATTTAAAAATAGTTTTTAGCCTCAAAATATATCTTTCTGGACTTATAAATACTAAGAATTAGAGATTTTTCAAAGGTCTCATTGGAATGTTTGTATAACCAGACAACAGTTGCCCTGAAGAACATTTATTCTGGGGATTTCAGATACTGGGGCCGTTTTGCCCCTGCCTTTTATTTTATTTTATTGTTTATTTATATGAGACAAGAGTCTTGTTCTGTTGCCCAGGCTGGAGTGCAGTGGTGCAATCTTGGCTCACTACAACCTACACCTCACGGGTTTAAGCGATTCTCATGCCTCCACCTCCCTAGTAGCAGGGATTACAGACGTGAAGCACCACGCCCAGCTAATTTTTGTATTTTTAGTAGAGATGGGGTTTCACCATGTTTTCCAGGCTGGTCTCGAACTCCTGACCTGAAGTGATCTGCCCGCCTCCACCTACCAAAGTGCTGGGATTATAGGTGTGAGCTACTGCACCCGACCCCCTGCCCATTTTTATTTTAGAAAGTTACCTGACTAGAACTGTGACTGAAATAGTTTGTTGTTATAAAATCCAGTAATTATCATTATTAAATACTCAACAGAGTATTGTATGAACAACTCATTTTTTTCTCTCTCCAAGTCTGAAGCAAAATTTACAGTTTGTTGTTACTGCTTCATTGCCTCAGGCAGCTGGATTGGAGACCTGAGAGGAGAGCTGGACCATCCCGGATGCGCCATGAACGAGTTGTCATCATCAAGAATATGTTTCATCCTATGGATTTTGAGGTAGGAAGTGGTGTGCCCACTGACAGAAATGCTGATAGGCTTTCTTTCAAGGGAGACTGGAGCTTGCCTCACCCCATCTTTGTCATGTCACCTCCTGCGTGTTTGTGCAGTGAGTAGTGAAGGAAGATGGAGCCAAGAAGCTACTTCAGTTTTGTTGTTTTTTTTTTTAATTTCTCTTCCCTTTGTTTAGCCCAGTATTGTTTTAAAGTATATCCCAGATAAGAGTGTTTAATAACCATACTGCACCCCAGCTGCTTGGTATGGGAAATCATTGAAAAATACCATCATTAAAAGATTTATGGGAACTGCTTGTGAATTTTGAGTGCAGTCAACAAGTGTGGGCTGATTTTGGTGGGGAGTACCAGCTTCACAATTGTAAATGCAAACTTCAGTTTAATATTAAAAGTTATAATGCTTAATGTCCCTGGAAAGTTCCAATAACAGCAAGTAAAAGTGAATGATTAAAATAGTATTTTAATCATTTTTTTAAATGATTAAAAAAAATAAAGTGAATGGAACTGTCCTTCCTCCCCTCAAAAAACTGAATAAAGGAAGAACAAAGAACTACTTAAGGAGTTCTAAGGAATATTGTCATCAAAGTACCTTTATTTCAGAAAGTTCTCTGACTGGAACTGTGACTGAAATACAGTTTGTTGTAAAATTCAATAATTATCATTAATAAATAACAAAGTATTGTATGAATAACTTTTTTTTCTCTCTCCAACAAGTCTGAAGCAAAATTTACAGTTTGTTGTTACATTCTGCCTCTGTTCTCATCTCTGTCTACTGGTGTAGAGCGACTTTATTGTATAGTGGAGAAACAAGTATTCTCTCCCTGGTTCTGAAAGTAGTGATAGCAAGTTACACAGAAAGCAGTTTAGGCTGGGCGCAGTGGCTCATGCCTTTAATCCCAGCTACTTGGGAGG
>NW_016107832.1:671561-733717 GCF_001604975.1 Cebus imitator
CCAGCACTGTTCAATAGAACTATAACATGAGCCACATGTGTAATTTACATTTTTGTGAAGCCACAATAAAAATATAACATGAAATAGGAAATTATTTTTAGTAATGAATTTTATTTAACCCAGAACATCCTAACTATAATTTCGACATGTAATGCAGATAAAAGTGTTAATAAGCTATGTTACATTGCTTTTTGTTTCCTTTGGTACCAAGACTTCACAATATGGTGTGCATTTCACATGTATAGGATGCCTCAGTTTGGACTAGCCATGTTTCAAGTGCTCTAGCCACATGCAGTTAGTGGCCACCATCTTGGACAGCATAAGTTTAGATTGCCAAGGAATGAGAAACGTGGTTTATTTCTTCCAAAGAAAACAAAACACTATCCTGAAAAAAAATTAATGAGAGTTGACTGCAGAAGGTTTCAATGCATGAGCCTGATTTTAGCCTTAGATTGCTTGCAAAGTTTTGTCTTTTTAAAATGACCATCTGTAGCTAGGCAGGTTAAAGAATCTCCCTAAAGGAGATTACTCCCTTTAAGCTTCAGGGTACTGTATAGCAATGAAGATCTGTTAGGTTTTCAGGCTGCTATAAATGAAAACAAGGGTTTGAGAAGACTTTGGCTAAGATTTGATACCATATAAGAAAAGCACTGAGGCCATGCGCAGTGGCTCACGCCCATAATCCCAGCACTTTGGGAGGCCGAGGTGGGTGGATCACCTGAGGTTAGGAGTTTGAGACCAGCCTGGCCAACCAGGTGAAACCCGTCTCTACTGAAAATACAAAAATTAGCTGGGTGGCGTGCGCCTGTAATCCTAGCTACTTGGGAGGCTGAGGCAGAAGAATCTCTTAAACCTGGGAGGCAGAGTCTGCAGTGAGCCAAGATTGCGCCATTGCACTCCAGCCTGGGCAACTGAGCAAGACTCTGTCTTCAAAAACAGAAAGAAAAGAAAAGCACTAAGATACTGGTATAGAAATGAAGGTAATGCCTACCCCCACCATGGAATCACACTTAAAAGTTGTTAAACATGTTGAAACAGTTTTTTGTTTGTTTTTGTTTTGTTTTGTTTTGTTTTTTGAGATGGAGTCTTGCTATATTGCCCAGGCTGCAGTGCAGTGGCACACTCTCAGCTCACCGAAACCTCTGTCTCCCAGGTTCAAATGATTCTCCTGCCTCATCCTCCTGAGTAGCTGGGATTAGAGGCACGTGCCACCTTGCCCGGCTAATTTTTGTATTTTTGGTAGAGACGGGTTTCACCATGTTGGTGAGGCTGGTCTCGAACTCCTGACCTCATAATCTGCCTGCCTCTGCCCCCAAAGTACTGGGATTACAGGCATGAGCCACCACGCCTGGTCTTTTTCTGTTTGTAATATAGTCTGATTTTCTTGGTGAATAAAAGATACTAGAAACAGTTTATCAAATTCTTAAAAAGATTTTTTTGAATGTTGGCTATGTACAAAAGGCTGTGCTGTTTTCTGTGAGGTATCTGAAACTCAGTAAAACAAGGTTCCTGCCTTCTGAAAGCACTCAGTCTAATAGGAGCTAACCACACACATACACATCATCAAAAGCCATAACTTTTATTCTCCACTCCTCATTCTTCTCAGGTCTGATAATTTTGTATAAAGCAAATTGGCTGCTTCTCCAAAATTGGGTTTTATAAGTGGGGAAATCCAGATTTCTGCCAATTGTAGTTTCAGAAGCCTCAGATTTATGCAAATAGGTACAATTTTATATTTTCTTATTTTAAATCCAATTTCAGTAACACACCTGCCAGTTGCTTATTTTTGCTTTTTGAAGAACCTTAAGGGAGGAAAGCCGCTTTTTTGTAATTCCCTGTAGTTCATTTCTCTTTAGCTGATGAGAAAAATGAAAGTCTGTAAGAAAGATGCACTTCAGTGTTTCCTAGAAAGTGTAAGTCACCTTCAATAGAAATTTATAGATAGGATCTCTTCATTTATATTTGTATGTAGTTAAAATTCAAGCTGATAATGTAGCTTGTCCTGAGCCCTCTTTATGCATTGGTATTTGGAGAGAGATTTGTTAATTCGCAGAGGGAGTCTTAAATCATTTTGTTGTTGTAGGGAGGAGATTTCCACATGAACTCCAGACGGCTAGAAACAGCAGTACTTGAGTGTTCTTAATAGGCTCATAGTTGCAAGAAAGCAACAGCTAAGAATGTATTTTATTGCATGCTTAATAACAGCTCCTTACTGTGTGGGTCTGTTACAGTGTGGTAGGAGATAAGATGAACAGGAATCCTTGTAAGGTTTACCCTGTGAGTTAAAATAGCATCTTGGAAGCACAAAAATCAATCTTTGGACACTTAGTCAATAAAAAGGATATCTCTCTCTCCTCTCTCTTCTTTCCTCTTTCCTCTTCTCTCTCCGCTCTCTCCTCTCCCTCCCTCTCTCCCTCCCTCTCCCTCCCCCTCTCCCCATTACATTTCTGTAAATAGGAATGTATCCAAAACAAAAAGCAAAGGGCTCTCATCAGTGTGATGGTGAGGCCCATGCAGAACATAGAAATTGGCAGTCTGACTGAATATGCACCACAGGACTTCCACCTTCTCCTGCTCTGCCACTATAGGCCCCTTCTGCTGGCTGCCATACTTGTTATTTCCTTTGTCTTAAAGCAGGGCAAACCTGTAGGAGTAGCAGTGGATGTAGTAATCTAATTTTATTTGATTTTGAGTTTTTAAAAAATTTTATAGATGCAAAACACAACTAACCTTAAGCGAAACCTTTTTCTGTTTGTTGGTTTATCAGAACAAGAAATTGGACTCTCAGGATTTATAGTTAAAGAAGGGAGCAAACCCATTTTAATCATGCATATTTTTCAGGATGATCCATTGGTGCTGAATGAGATCAGAGAAGACCTTCGAGTAGAGTGTTCAAAGTTTGGACAAATTAGGAAGCTCCTTCTCTTTGATGTAAGTTCATGGCTTGGGCATATGGATCCTAAAGCAATCATTCCTCCACCTTAGTTAAGTTCTTCCCAGATGTGTGAGTGCACCCCTGAATTTTACGTTAATGTTTTTATATAGTAGTCCACTGTTGTGGTAATCATCTATTAGCAGTAATTAGATGGACATGGATTACAAGTCAAGCACAGCTTTGATAGATTTGGTATGCCTTGCTTATTTTCCGTCATTACCCTAGAGTATGAGATCAGGTGAAAGAAGGTACAAGAAAAATGTATGAGATCTCTGGTTCCTGATAAGTCACGTTTTCCACTCTTTGTGAATTATACTTGTCCTCCATATTTGAAACAATCAGGAAAAATATTCTGTGTATTTCCTCTTCTCACCCCTTTTTTTTACTTCCATATTTGACACCCAATAATTAAGAGTCAGCATTTATTGCTTGTGTATAACAAGCTACTTTACATGTTACTTCATTTAATCCTCAAACCCCTTTGAGGCAGGTGAGCACTATTATACCCATTTTACAGATGGGGAAGCTGACACTTTAGAAATTGAGCACCTTGTCCAAGGTTATTCATCTGGTAACTGACAGAGCCAGGATTTAATCCCAGGGCAATATGACTTCAGAGTTTACACTTTTAACAATTATACTGTCCTGCTTCTCATTAGACAGGGATGTCAGCAGAAACATTTCCAAGGACACTGTGCTTGGTTCTTGCTAGGTAAGATTAAGGTAAAGGAGCAGCTGACTGCATGTCACTGGCTGGGATAAAAGGGAAGAAAGACTTCATACGTAAAGTCTTTTACTTCAAAGTATCAGAGAGAACACTACTACTTACCTGCTTTGTGAAATGTATTGTTTTATCTTTTATCATTCACTCCTTTTTTTTCTTATCTTTCTAGAGACACCCAGATGGTGTGGCCTCTGTGTCCTTTCGGGATCCAGAGGAAGCTGATTATTGTATTCAAACTCTGGATGGAAGATGGTTTGGTGGCCGTCAAATCACTGCCCAGGCATGGGATGGGACTACCGATTATCAGGTAAATTCTGCAGCTTGTCAAGGGCACACACATTGTTTCATTACCAACAAATACTGATCCTTCAGATTTAAGCTTTGGGTCTGGTTTAATCTATTTAACGTAACAATGCTTCTTTTATTTTTACTTATACGTTTTTAAATTTTTTATTCTTCTTCTTTCAATACTGCTTTTAAATAACATTTTGCATTCAGAAGATAGAGAAATGTTTGAGTCTTTCAGTTTGTAAGTCTGAAAGTTTGACGCTTGTTCAGAAAAGTAATAAGAAAAGAACACATTCAACCAAATATTTCTCTTCCTTTGTACGCTGTCAAGTATGGACAGAGCTCAAATTCTAACTTTTTAAGAGATGAGACATTTCTGTAGTACTGTGATATTTGGCCTTTATTTAAGTGATCTTTAAGGTCAACTCTAGTAAGTCAAGATTTAAGGTCAACTCTCACAAATCAAGTTGTGAAAACTGAAGACAGGGTATTGCTTTCATTTCCTAAGAAGAGATGCTTTATAAAATTAAGGTTGTTTCATCAATATTAGAAATGTTCAGAGAAGTAACTTTTTGCCTAAAACTTATTTTAATGGCAGTCTCCATTTATCCACAGGTGGAAGAAACCTCAAGAGAAAGGGAGGAAAGGCTGAGAGGATGGGAGGCTTTCCTCAATGCTCCTGAGTCCAACAGAGGCCTTAGACGCTCAGATTCTGTCTCTGCTTCGGCAAGGGCAGGGCCTTCTAGAGCAAGGCATTTTTCAGAGCACCCCAGCACATCTAAAATGAATGCTCACGAAGCTGCAACTAGAATGGCGTTTGAAGAACCTATAGATGAGAAGAAGTTTGAAAAGACAGAAGACGGGGGAGAATTTGAAGAAGATGCTTCTGAAAACAATGCTAAAGAAGGTGGCCCCCAAAACGAGGCTGAAGAAGGCTGCACTGAGAAAGAATCTGAAGGCGGCTGCCCCCAAAAAGAGTGTGAAGACGGCAGTCCCATAAGAGGATCTGAAGAGGGTATTCCTAAAAAAGAGTCAAAAAAGAAGACACTCAAAAATGATTGTGAAGAGAATGGCCTTGGAAAAGAATCTGAAGATGACCCCAACAAGGAGTCTGAAGAGGAGGCTGGACCCAAAAAAGAGTCTGAAGAAGATGACTCAGAGAAAGAATCTGATGAAGACTGCTCTGAAAAACAGTCTGAAGATGGCTCTGAAAGAGAATTTGAAGAAAATGGTCTCGAGAAAGATTTGGATGAGGATGGCTCTGAAAAGGAGCTTCCTGAAAATGTTCTTGACAAAGAGTTAGAAGAAAATGACTCCGAAAACTCCGAATTTGAAGATGATGGCTCTGAAAAAGTGTTAGATGAGGAAGGCTCTGAAAGTGAGTTTGATGAAAATTCAGATGAAAAGGAAGAAGAGGGGGATACATATGAAAAAGTATTTGATGATGAGTCCAATGAGAAAGAGGATGAAGAATATGCAGATGAAAAGGGACTTAAAGCTGCTGATAAAAAGGAAGAAGAAGGTGATGCGGATGAAAAGCTGTTTGAAGAGTCAGACAAGGAAGATGAAGATGCAGATGGAAAGGAAGATGAAGATGCTGACGAAAAGTTATTCGAAGATGATGATTCCAACGAGAAGTTGTTTGATGAGGAGGAAGATTCCAATGAGAAGTTGTTTGACGATTCTGATGAGAGGGGGACTTTGGGTGGTTTTGGGAGTGTTGAAGAAGGGCCCCTATCCACTGGCAGCAGCTTTATTCTCAGTAGTGATGATGATGATATTTAATCCCTTAAACTTGCTTCTTAGGGAGAGTCCTCCATCTACATTTGCCTGTGCTTCAGGGTAATTACTAGTAGTGTTACATGAACATGTGCATAGTGGTAGGATGCCATCAGATTAATACATTGAAGTTTTTCATTGTTACCTGTACCTAATGGTTTTAAATATATGTTAATTGACTGTTCAGTCATAATGTCATAGTTACAATGCAAGTAAACTCGATACTTGTTCTTTTGTCAGATTTGTTAAATGCATGCAGAATAATATTTTTAAAAGGATTGAAGTTTGTGATATTCATCAATAAAAGTTGGTAATATGCAGAAACTGAAAATTCAACTTGAGTTAAATTATATTTTAAATTCTTGATACTGCTTTATTTATACTGAGGGTTGGCATTTCTGAGGACTTGAATCCTTTGGAGTGTCTTTGCTTCCTACTGGTATTGGCATGTGTGTCCCCATTTCCTCTCTATAAACCAGAACACATTCCTAAACTCAGAAAGCAGGTAAATAACCCTCTGGATTTTTTTTCTGCCTAGTCCTTGCAAATTAACTTTTGTTTTCTACCCTCTTTCCATTAAAATTGACTCTTATATGTGCAAAAGTGAACTCCCTGTGGTCCACAGCTCCCATTATTAGAAATCTAGAGAAATAGATTAGAATTCTACCTTGTACTGTTAGCCTCTTTGGGCCCCTTTAGAAGTTAATTCAAGTTAGAGGACTTCTTCCCAGAAAAAAATGTACACACTATGCTACACAACTTGGGTGTAGTTTGGAGAGGTTCATGGCTGCCCTAAAGTTTAAGAACTTCATGTATGCTTCAGTTGTTCATTTTTTAGAATCATAGTGCCTAGCACTGTGCAAAGTTGTGTTGTCCCAATAAAACTGTGAGTCTTTCTTGATTGTACTTTCCAAAGTCAGTATTGATAAATGTACTTCTGGTGTAGCATTAAGAAGTTATTCTCAGAAATTAGAAGCATTAAACTGCATTTATTATCGTATCAATAAGTGTCACTCTCTAGATAAGAGTTCCTATACTTCAAGTCAATTTTTCAGAATTTTTTAGTTGATGTCTAGGATTTCATAAAATCAAGATTTTCACCAGGGATGTGAAAGTTAAGTATAGAAAAATTGCAAACCAAAATAGTAATTTCCTTTAAAGATAAGCCAGAGGCATTTAAACTTGAGTTTATTGGAAAATTAGTTTTCTAAATGAAAAGAATGCTTTGCCTTCCATACACAGTGGTTAGGACACATAACTCTACAACATAAATTCGCTCTGAGACCATTAGGAGAATTTGTTTCATTCTTTATAATTTTGGAAATCCAGAATTTCTCAAAAGAATATACTATTTAGTCTGTTTTAGGTAAAGTAGTAACCATTGCCTATTAAAGACTTTCTGCCACAATTTTGGGACAGAAAATGCATTAAAAACAGTAAACTTTATTTTGGGGGGTTTTGAATAAAGTCATTGCCGCACCTGGCAGGTTAACCATCTTCTGTGTGAACTCGCGTGTGTGTTTGCATGTGTGTGTGAATGGATTTCAGTTACGCAATACTGTCCCGAATATTTTTATTTCAATTTGGTTGATATCATATACTCAGGTTCTTTTCACATAAACACACTAGAAGTGAAAAATCACAAACAGCTGTAAAATGGCAATTTATGAGATAAAGTCATAAAGCACACACATAGCTACCTTTGCATTAATCAGATTTTATTAGTCCTGAAAACTGAATTTACTGTGACGCAAGTATACATTCTATTATCAAAAGAAAAATGGTGTGTAGGGGAATGGATTTTAAGCCCAGCAATGTTGAACTACCACCTGATAACTACTAAGTTTAGTGCTCCTTACAGCTATAATTTACACAAAATATTAAATAATGCATTCAATCCCAAATGCATAAAGCAGAAATGGCTTCAGGCATACCTTTGAATGGCTTCAATGCCCTGCTGTCTGAGTCCACAAGTACCTTGTACAAGAACAAACATGAAACTTTATGTTAGAAAAAAATATTTCTAATCTTTGCAATATTAATGAAATATTGAAATGATTATTGCTTTCTACAAAAGAAGTGTAATAAGGGCAAAATTGGAGTAACCTAAGTATCTGTTTCCCTTCTCAAGTTGTAGTAGCTCGGGGCTCTTTCTGAAGCCCTGCAGAGCCAAATCAGTTCATTTGGAAGCTACTACCTCTTCCTTTTCAGAGTATAATCTATTTTCCTGATGTAAATTATTTAGTCATTTCTGAAGCTTGGCAAGGAGGTAGGGATTAGCTAATATTCTGATTATACTTTTCTCAATCATGTGAATGTGGTTTTTTTTTTTTTTTTTGAAAAATAAACCAAACATTTCCACGTAATGCAGAGAAGTGCTCTTAATTAGTTTGAACAAAGCCATGGCCTGGAGAACAATGGAAGGCTCATAAATTTGCCCTTTGTGAATATTTGTAAATATTTTTGTAGATTTTTCTTTATTGAGTCTCTTTCAGATACAAGCTGTATGCCTTTCTTTGGATGGTAACTTCATTTGAAATCAGTTTGCTCAAATGATTTTTCTTCTGACCACACTTCATTTACATGATGGGCTTTGTGTATATCTTCCTAGAACTTCCCTGACAGAAGAAAAAAATGTTAAAATTATTCCCTTCTAAAATCACAAACTGATACTGCAGATAGCCTGAATTCCTGGATGCCAGTTATTACGGGGGACGTTTGCTTGAGAAAAAGACTTCGTAGTATAAAGTTGACTTTTAGCTATTCAGAGCCCCACAGGTTTGTTTTGCTTTGCATTTGAAACCAGGAAGATACTGCTGTTATGGTATGCTGATGCGTTATACTCAAATAGCACAAACAGGTTGGCTGTGTTTATATTTCAGTTATCTGTGAAACTTCAAGCCTGTGCTATTGAGATGCGCTGGTCGTCCCAGGCTAGATAAAGAAAGCTAGGCCAGCAGTGGAGCACAAAGGTGGCTTTTTTGCTTCAAGTGTTCTACTTTTTGCACTGCTTCTTAATGTTAAATAGTAGTGATAGTATTAGAAGGGTCAGGCTCTAAGAATAAAACACCTGTTGATTTGCTGTTTTTCAGGTTTATAATAGAAATTAGGCTTAAATAATGATAAACCTGCAACATCTTCATGTAAACATTTCTAGATTCGACTGTGTGTCTGACTTAAAAGTTTGAAAATGTGATTATCTTGACTCCTTTTTTCTTCTTTCTTGTTTTTATACTACCTTTTAAATAAACAGCATAAACGTCATTTTTTAGGTGATACTTAAGAAATTAGAGATTAGGTTAATAACGTGTACAGCACCTGGATGCTTTTAATGTCACATTTCTCCGGGAATATATTATATTGAAGTATTAGTAGTATTAGTCTATTGATTTAGCATATTTACACTTAACTATAGCATCTATTTAATGTGGTTCAGTCAATTAGCAAGTTATGTATGTACCCAATAATATGCTAGATGAAATGAGGCAGTGAAGAAGAAAGGCAGCATTAGACATGGACCCTCCTCGAATGGCAATTGTAATGTCTAGATTGAGACAAAGCAGCCAAAAAACAAAAGCCATCAATAGCACTTCTAGAGCCTGGAGCAGTGCCTGGCACATAGCAGGGGTTCAATAAATATTTGTTAAAAAAATTAATTTATCCCATGGATAGTCTTACACACATATTCATTTGAAGAGGTTCATTTATGTCACTACCACCTTGTCATCGTTCTTGTTGATTTCAATATCAAGGTTATTGATTCTGTTCTTCCCCTAGTCTTTTCACCTCAGCACCCCAACTCTTCAAACCAGAAATCTAGGAATCATTCTTGATTTTTTCTCTTTCACCACCCCCGCCCCATTACATCCATTTCCTGTTGGCTCAAACTCCAAATATTTCCCACATCTGAATATTTCCCATCTCTACTTCGACCATGTTAGTATGAACCACCATCATCTCTCATCTACTTGCCTAAAAAAGCCTCCAAGATGACTCCTCACTTGTACTCTTGTCCTCTTCCAAATGATTTATACAACAGCCCCGGAGATTTAAAAAAATCATTGCCCCAAATGCCCTGATGGCTTTCTATTACAATGCTTTAATAGTACTTAAAATCCAAACTCCCTCCTATAGCCTGCCCACAAGGCCCTGAATGATTTTGCCCCTGCCTGCCTCTCCAGATTAATCTGAAAACTTTGCCTAGTCCACCACTCTTCAGTCACACAGGGATTATTTCAGTCTCCCACGTCTACCTCAGGACCTTTGCACATACATTCACCTGGGATGCTCTTTTCCCAGCCAAGCTGGGCCTTTCTCATCTTTCAGACTGCTTCATTATTACTTACTTAGAAATCCTCACTATGATAACCCATCCCTCCTCCCCATGCAAATCTCCCTTGATGCTATTACTGAAGCACCTTCTCAGAACCAGTATTACACTCTGAGATTATCTTGTTTGTTTACTTGTCATCCCCTTGCTCCTCCTTCCACCATACTAGCAGCATGCAAGCCCAAACAGCCAGGACTTTGTCCCAGTCTCTGCTGTAACTCCAGTGCCGGAATAGTGACTGGCACATAATTGAAAACCTTTTTTAAAAAAAGATTGAGAGTAATCATCATGAATGTGTTGTATTCTTTTATGAGTTCAATCTTTTTAGAAGAATGTGAAGAATTTTGAGTAGGTCAGGGAAAAGGGAACAGTAACAGCTATTTCTAACATAAACCAATGAGATAAGATTTTGAAAAAACAAGGCTCACAGGTAGAGTTAGTCATTGAGGACAAAAAATTCAATTATTGCAGTTTTATTCTTCATAGGGAACTGATTTGAATGATAGCAAAAGTCTTGGCAAAATATATTAAGCTTTTGGATAGCTAACCACTAGGGTTTCTCAGTGGGGAGCTTATGGAATTCCTCATTTCTCTTACTAGAGGTAAAAATGTCATTCTTAAATGAACTATGTAAAATTTCTTTTGGAAAACCCCTTGGTTTGATTTCTAAAATGATTTGATTCTCTGACTTTCCTGCCCTCTTCTTCCCTGCCATTTTATTCTCTCTGTCTGCTCTGTAGACAACCAGAAATTTTACCAAAATCATGTCTTTACAAACTGGTTTAGATCCTTTGCAGCCTGACAACATTTATTTTCTCTATTCACTAGAAAAGTATGTACATGTTTGATTAAAATGAAGAAATAAGAGCTCAATGCAAATGCAAATGCTTCATTACTGCAGGAGAGTAGGCATTTGGGCCAATTGGCAATAAGACTATATTTCACTTATATATTTACCAATATTTTTGTTACAAATTTGGTGTTCTTAACACCAAGGTACTGAGCTTCATTCTCCGTACCACTTGATAGTGAAATCACCAAGAATGATGACAAGAACAATAGTGAAGTCAACAAGCCACTTTCAACGAATGAGTGGGAGTGTGCATGAACATCCATGGAGTACAAGAACAGACCTGCGGATCTTAGAACTATAGCCTGTTTATCTATCGATCGATCGATCGATCGATCAATCTATTTTTTGAGACGGAGTTTCACTCTTGTTTCCCAGGCTGGAGTGCAATGGTCCAATCTCAGCTCACTGCAACCTCCGCCTCCCGGGTTCAAGTGGTTCTCCTGCCTCAGCCTCCCTAGTAGCTGGGATTACAGGTGCCCATCACCAAGCCTGGCTAAATTTTTGTATTTTTAGTAGAGATGGGGTTTCACTATGTTGGCCAGGCTGGTCTCAAACTCCTGACCTCAGGCGATCCACCTGCCTCAGCCTCCTAAAGTGCTGGGATTACAGGTGTGAGCCACCGCACACGGCTTGTAGCCTGTTTATATCTGAGTTTTTGGGAGTTTGCTTATGAAACTTTCAGAAGTACTAGACTGTTCATTGATTCAATGAATATAGGCTGTGAGCCAGGCATTGTTCTAGGCCTGGACATACAAGAATCAACAAAGGGGAATTGAGAAAAGATAGACAATATGTATATGTTTTTAAAAGATAAATTCAGATAGTAAATGCTGAGAACAAATTCAATCAGGATGATGCTCTAGAGACAACTTGGGGGGAGAAAAATTCTTAAGCTAGGGTGATAGAGTGAAGGTTGCTGAGGAGATGAAATTTAAGCCAGTACCCAAATGATGAGAAAGAACTTATCTGGTGAAGAGCTGGGGAAAATGATTCTAGGCAGAGAAAGCAAATGAAAAGACCCCGAGGCAGGAAGAAGCTTGGTGTGTCCGAGATCCAAAACAGGCCAGTGTGGCTGGATCAGAGTGAGTGATGGATAGAGTGGTGGAAGATGAGGTTTAAGAGGTAATGTAGGCCAGGTTGGGAAGAAGAGGGACTTGAAAACCATAGAAAGAGGATGGTTTTTATTTGGAGTGTAATGGAAAGCCAACAGAGGGTTGATTTTTAAACAAAGCAGTGATGCAATCTGATTTATGTTTTAAAGGGATCTTTTTAACTGCTGTGTGGAGAATGAACTAGAAGGAGATGAGAAAGGAGGCAATTTTAGTAGTCCAGGCAAGCAAAGATGGTGGCTTCAATGAGGGTGGTAGCTATGGAAGTGATGAGAAGGGATTGGTTCAGGACATATTTTGGAAGTAGATATAACATGAGGGGATGAGGATATTAAGATGTTTTACAATAAGTACAGGTGTTTTTATTATAATGATAGCTCTGAAAAACTTTATAGTATGCAGAAGTGTGTGCTAAAAATAATGGGGCTTGTAGGAAATGTAGGGTTAGGGCAAACCCTCAAAACCCATGGAACTCTGTAATAGAGCATTAAGAAGAACAATACCAATCGCAATAATTGTAATAATGAAGTTTCTCTCTGATGGCATTTGCACCCCACATCCCAGCCAATTAATGCATCATAGACTTAAACCCTGGGTCATCTTCCTCCTCCAAGATGTAAGTCCTAAAGGACATTCACTTCTAATACAGACCATTTTCATCAAAGTTAAGAAAGTGATCTAGGACATCACCTTTTTCATTTTTCATGGTTTAACAAGAGAATTTAAATGATAACATCATTTAACGGTTATGGCTTTGCAGCATCTTTATCTGTACTCACAACCTTGTCAGATAGCTTAACATAGAAAAAAAAAAAACAGCCAATACTTAAACCATGTAATTAGCCACACTAGTACTAAAAGATAGGTCTCTTTGTAAATTTCCTGCTTTTTGCTTAAGGTCTCCATATATTGCTAAGGCCTTCTTTTTAATAGTGTGAAAGTTTGCCACAGATCATTTCAAAATATTAATGTGCTAGGAAAATGATGTGTAAACCAACACAATTTCTATGCTATACCAATATTATTTCCCAAATGCTTATTAAGTATTAGCAACAAAGAACCACACTCTATAGCAAACAGACTGTTAAAAAAAAAAAAAAAAAACCTTTAGACGTGTTAGGCAGAAGAGTGATATGATCTGATTTGTGCTTCAGAAAGACCATTCTGACCACTGAAAGGAGGACAAACAGTGAAGGGCTGGTGACAAAAGGTGGCCGCAAGGGGTTGCTGCAGTAGTCCAGTTGAGACGTGATGGTTAATAGATAGGTAGGCTAGGCTAATGGTGGAGGCGGTAAGAAATGACTGTATTCATTCTGGATATATTTTGGATATATAACAGCGGTGATAGTATGTGCTATAAAAGTGGTGATAGTATGTGCTAATGGATTGAATGTAGAAACAAAGGGAGAGAGATGAAGGGAAAGGATTAAGGGTAACAGATCAAGAATGACTTTCCAGGATTTTGTCCCAGGCAACTGAGTGACTGACAGATGGTTCTATAACTGTGGTAGGGAAGACTGGGAAAGGAATAGGTTTGAGGAGTGGGGCAGCTGAAGGCTTCTGTATTGGCTCTGTGAAGTTTGGGATGTCTATATGACATCTAAGGGAGATGCCATATAGGCAATCAGAAATATAAGTCTAAAGCTCAAGGATAAGTCAGAGCTGGAGATATAAACTTGGTAACATTAGCATACTGCTCATATTTAAAGCATGGGACTAAGAAGCTGTTCTCAGGAGAGAATATAGAGAGAGAAGAGGAGAGGACCAGACCACCCCTCACGTACTTGGGCATTTGGAGGTGAGACACAGGAGAAGGGGCCAGAAAAAGAGATTGAGAAAGAGTGCTCAGTGATGCAGAAGAAAAAGAGGAGAAGGTGAGTTTCCAGAAGGTTAGAGAAGAAAATATTTCAAGAAGGAAGAGTCAAAAAAAAAAGGAAGGGTCAACTGTGCCAAATGCTGCTAAAAGGTGAGACTGAGGACAGAAAGCTGGCCATTGCCTTTGTCAAGTGGGAGGTTGTTGGTGAGCTTTGTTAAAATTCATTTCAGATCTAGCACAGTAGCTCATGCTTGTAATCCCAGCACTTTGGGAGGCCAAGGAGGGCGGATCACTTGAGGTCAGGAGTTCAAGACCAGCCTGGCCAACATGGTGAAACCCAGTCTCTACTAAAAATACAAAAAATTAGCCAGGCATGGTGGCGTGAGCCTGTAATCCCAGCTACTCTGGAGGCTGAGGCAGGAGAATCACTTGAACATGGGAGGCGGAGGTTGCAATAAGCTAAGACTGTGCCACTGCACTCCATCCTGGGTGTCAGAGTGACTCTGTCGCCAAAAAAAAGTCATTTCAGCAGAGTGCTGGGGATTCAACTCAAATGGAGGGAGTGGAGAAAAGAATGTGAAGCAAGGATGTAAAGGCAGCAACCATGGGCACCTATATTGAGGAGTTTTGTTGTGAAAGAGAATAGGGCAGATTCTGGAAGAGAATGGAAGGTTATGGAAAGGGTTTTTTTTTTAAAAATGGGTATTTATTATTGAATCTGATTGTGTAATGATGGGATACTGCAGAATAGAGAAGGGGCTGTTCAAGACAGGGGAGAATGATTATAGGGTTGAAGCCCTGGGGTAGGTTATTTCCACCGGAGAGATGCAACCAAGTTGCTTTTGGTTGGGCAATTCAGTTGATCAATGCAACTAGTAGGGTGGCTAACGTCATGTTTAGCCTTGCATTGTGTCCAGCAGTTTCTGCATCTCACTCCATCAAGACATCACACATTTGTATTTCTGTTCAATTGCAGAGCTGGACTAACTTTTAAGGGGATTCATGCAGAACTATCTGCTTAAGTCACCTGTTGAACAAGCAGTGGAGACTAGGTACAGCAGAGGTGAGCAGCAGCCCTCATCAATTCAAGGGCATGTGTGAACACGCCATAGGGACTCCTAAAAAAACTTTTCTGAAAGAAAATAGACCTTGAAAGGATTTGGAAGTCTTACAAATGTAGGTGATTAAGGGATCTAGCGGAATTTGGACACTGATGTAGAGGTGACCTCATTTGTACCCAGAGATCGAGAGGCTCTGGTAAAGTGAAGTACCCTTAGGTCAGTGCTTCTTAAATTTTAGCATGTAAAATCCAAGGGGCTGTTGCAACACTGGGCTTAACTCCAGAAGTTTTGACTTAGTAGGTTTGGGATAGAGCCTGAGATTCTGTATTTCTCACAAGCTTCCAGGTGCTGCTGCTGCAGGGCCAGAGACCAGACTTTAAGACCCACTTGCACAAAGAAGGGACTGATCCCTTCTTGATGGGGGAAGTGAGGAAAAGCTTCATAAGTAAGGCATGTGAGCTGCAAAGATGCATAAATGTTGGGCAAGCCAACAACAGAAGAGGAAACTCTTATTTGTTCGCTTCGGTGGCAGCTTAAGCTAAGTTGATCATGTGGCGATCAACGTTGATTGTTAGTAAAACTAATGAACACATCTGCTGTGCTACCAACCACTCCAAGGAAATACTGATTTTAGGTAATGCAGTCTTAATGGAGATGTTAGTTTTACCAATTAACTATAATGTAAAAAGATGTGAATGATGCTCGGGTATGTCTGTACTGCAAATTTAGATTCTGTGAATCTCAATTGATTTATAAAGGAGGAAAGAAAGGGGGACAAGTGTTTCATTTCCTACCATAAAATATAATAGATTATTAATAAACATTTCAGAAAAATAGCCACTGTTTCCTTCCTCCTACTCCACAAAACCTTTGTTCATTTAACAGCTTCAGGGTCTACCCATCCTATGAAGACACAGTTTTACTGTCCCTTGCTATAGACTGATAGTCTTTTGTTCGGTTTAGTTACATTTAGTTTTTAAATTAAGCAAAGACCAACAGCATTATTAATGTTTTCTGAGGTTTGCACAGATGGACACTGTTCATGCTGAAACATCCTAGCTGGCTTGCAGTTATTATAAATAAGATTTTTTTTGTTAAATGCAAGTTTCTTTTAAAAATATTTTAATACTTTTGAAGAAATGGTATTTCTTTAAAATAGATTTCATAAAGTGGGTTTGCCACATCATAAATCAAAATTTAGGTATTTATGTAAAATTTACGTAAACAAAATTTAAATTATTTTAAATTTTGGTAAATTCTGCCAAATTGCCCTCCAGAAATGCTGAATTAATTTACACTCACAAGTGTAGGAGAATGTTCTATTCCCTTATTTTTGTTAATACTAGGTATTACTGATCTTTCAAGCTTTTGCCAATCTAATAGTTGAAAATGGTATCTCATTTTAATTTGTACTTTCCTAATAAGTAGTTAAGTATTGTTTTAAATGTTTGCTGACTGTATTTCTTCCTTTTTGATTTGGTTGCTCGTATATTTTGCTCACTTTTCTACTGGCTTATTTGCCTTTTTTAATAATTTGTAGAAGTTCATTTTTATATTATGGATAGAAACAATATGGATAGGTATTGCAAGTAGATTCTCTCAGTCTGCCCTTTGCCTTGTAACTTTATGCTGGTTTTAGGTACTCAGAAGTTCACTGTGTGTCAATTGGTAAATCTTTCTCTTTATGACTCCTGAGCTTCATGTCAGAGTAGAAAGACCTTCCCCACTTGAACATTATATTTATTGTAATATATTTCCCATATATACATTTCTATATATTATTTTAGTAGTTTAATAGTTTAATTTTTATGTTTACATCTTTAATGTTATGGTATTTCCTTTCATGTAAAGCATGAGAAACAAATTTGGGTACAGAGAATTAAAAGCTCTGTTTTAGACATATTAAGTTTGAGATGCCTATTGGAGGAGAGGTCTGGGCTGGAGATATAAATTTGTGAGCCATAGTTACATAGAATATATTTAAAACTTAGGGCTGGGATTGTCAAAAGAGAGATGACAGACTCAGAGTAGAGATCTCAGAACTAACCAATCCCCGAGGCAATCTGAGATTTAGGGTTTAAGCAGAGGAGACTGAAAAGAAAGAGCTAGTGAAGTCAGAGAAAAACAGGACCAGGTGGTGCCATAAAGTGAAGAAGAGAATGTTTGAAGAAGAAAGGAAAGTGATCAACTCTGTTGAATGCCTCTGAGAGACTAAGTAGGATAAAGTCAGAGGTAAGAATGGATTTAGTAACAGTGGGATGATTGGTGACCTTGACAAAAGTAGATACATTGGAAAATGGAAATTTAATTGAGTGGGTTTAGGAGTGGACAGAAAGGTGAGAAGCAGAGATAGTGACCAACCATGGACACGTTCAAAGGGTTTTGCTGCAAAGGGGATCAGAAAAATGAAAATAGAGGTATGGGAGGAGTGTAAGAAGTGGGAGATATATGGGCATATTTGAATGAAGATGAGAATGATCCAGTAGAGATAGAAAAATTGTGGCAGAAGAGAAAGGGGATAATCGAGTTTTAAGATAGCCCTTAAACCTGATGTTTTTCCCCAATGAATAGCCAATTGTCTTGATATCATTAGTTGAATCATCCATCTGTTCCTTGGTAATTTGAAACCTCTAAAAATATGAAATTCCCATATATATTTGTACTCTATAGTCTGTTCCACTGATCTTCCATGACTTAGTCTTCCAAACTGCTAAGACAGCTTTCAAGTTATTTCCATTGCTATTTATCTATTTTACTGAGTTGTTTTATTTCAGCAATTCTTTTCAATTTGTAAGAGCTCTGTCTTATTCTCTGATTACTTCTTTTTCATAGCACACCAATTTTGTCCTATGGATGCAATGTTATCTTTGACATCTCTCAAGAAGCTAATTAGGATTTTTCAAACATATCTGCTTCTCTGTTCCACTTTCACTTTTCCCTCAGAAATCCACTGTTTGCCTTGTCATCTTAGTGTTTCTGTATCAGAATATCAGTTTTTCTTAAATGTCTAGTGACTGGCCATTGACACAGAGGTCTAGATTGCTATATTTTGGTAACTGGCTTGGGGTCCTTAGTAGTTATGGAGATCACCATTCACCTGACAGGCCTCCTCTCTGAATGTGACAGAGTTGTGCAGGTGAATGGTTGGGGGTGAGCCAACAGGAGTGCTCCTATTTATGAAGTGTCGATAGGCAGCTGGTTGCAGTCTGGGTAGCTAGCAGCTCAGAGGCTGGGAAAGCATCTTATTGGATGTATAGTGCTTTAGAGGACTTAACTGCTATACCTAGATGGCTTTTGTCTCCATATCCTTATGATGACCTCTGAATTACCTGGGCACTCCCACTTTACTCTCCAACCACAAAGTCCACACTAGGCTCCCTCTCTATGCAAAAGAAGAGCTTTATTTAGAAAGCTCTTCTCACTGGCTATAGCCAGGGGTGAATACTACAGCAAGACACTGTGCACAGAGTTGGAGCATGGCCCAGTAGCTTTGGCAGAACTTCGCCTCACTTCTCTGCTTTCTGCTCCATGACTCACTCTAGCTTCTATCCCCTGCTAACTCTAAGCTTTTTCTGGTGCTTCATTTGGAAGGTACATGATCATTTCTCCAATATGCTTCTCCTATTTCTATGTTAGCAGGCATGGGTTCCACATTATAGTTTTCAGAAATTTCTTACTGTTTTGGCGAGGTCACATAACATAGTGCAGACCCTAGAGGCCAGACTGCCTGGCTTGGACAAGCAATGTAACTTCTCTGTGGCTCTGTTTACTCAATTTTTAAAATTTGGATAATAATAGTACCTGCCTTATAGAACGATTTGAATGCTTTAATACATGTTAATTGATTAGTGTAGTACCTAGCCCACTGTATTTTTCTCATCTGCTGGTGATACCTTTTCTGTCTTTCTAGCACTGCTCTGGATTTTTTTCTTTTATTTTTATATTTATTTTGGCATTTCAGTGAGATTTTGGAAAGAAAATGTGATTGAATACAGTGGCTTCATACATCGCCTTGAATTAAAAGCAAGCACTTCTATTTGAAAACATAATGAAATGAACATCTTGAGTTAGTTTCCTAACATTTTGGACTTTACCCTCTCTTGATTTACTTAGAGTAGCTGTAAGAAACCTTAGAGATCACCTAACAGAGCATCCTCACTTAAAAAAATGGGCAAAGGAATGAGAAATAACTTCCCCAAGGTTGAAAATCTATTTAGGAAAAGATCCCAGATTAGAGTCGAGACCTCTTGCCTCCTAGTGCAATTCCCCTACCACTAAAAATAAGTAAATAAATAATGCCTGACACATGTACCAAGATTAGAAACTCCATTATATCTGTGCGCATCCTATGTCTTTCCTCCTCTTAGAACAGTGCCTCCTACTGAAAGCCAATCCTTCCACCTGGACTTTGATCCCATCCTCTCCAACTGCTTTCTCCAGAATTTTATATTATTAATGACACCTTCTTTCTGTGGTATATTCAACCTCTTGCTCTCAACTGGATCCTTTGCATTGGCCTTTAATGACGTCAATACCTATCCCTTTAAGAAAAAGAAACAAAAACCTCATTTAGCACCGCCTAATCCCATCCCCAGATTCTTTTCTGTCTCTCCACTCTTCCACCTCCAAAATCCCGCAAAGTACTCTCCATATTGTCAGTACCAGCTCTTCCTCTTCACTTCTCTCATCCCATTTGAATTTGCCTTTGGTCTCAAGGCTCCAGCAAAGACTTCTCACTAAGGTCCCTTATGACCTCCATGCTGCTAAATCCAACAGACATTTTTATTAGACTCTTCTTCTACTTCTCAGCAGCATTTGGTACAGGTGATCAGTTCCTCCATCTTCAAATGCATTCTTCTTTGGGCTTTAGGATTCAAGCATCCCTCCGGTTTTCCTCCTATCTCCTTGCCCATCCCTTATTAGTAATGTTTGCTAGCTCACTTCCATGTGGCCAGTAAATATTGGAGTTACACAAAGCTTGCTCTTATCCCTGTTTATGTTTCACTGTCTGCTCTCCCTGGGTAAGTTAGAGCCCAAGGCCTTAACAGCCATCTATATACAACTGGCTGCAAAATGTGTGTCTCTAACTCAGATCCCTTTCCTGAATAACTGACGTCTGTTATCTCTCAAGATCAACATGCTCAAAATGGAAGTCTTGATTTCCTCTCCTAAACATGACACTGTTCCAGTGTTTCACATCTCCGTGAAAGGCACACTCATCAATCAACTTATGTAACCCCCAAACCTAGGAATTATCCTGATACCCTTCCTTCCTTATGTCAAATTTAGTACCAATGTGTCCATTTTATTTTATTTTATTTTATTTTATTTTTTTTTTGAGACAGGGTATGACTTTGTCACTGAGGCTAGAGTGCAGTGGTGTGATCATGGCTCACTACAGCCTTGAACTCCTGGGTTCAAGCAATGCTCCCACCTCAGCCTCCTGAGAAGCTGAGATTACAGGCATGAGCCACCATGCTCAACTAATCTTTTAATTTTATTTTTTTGTAGAGGTCGAGATCTCACTATGTTGCCCAGGCTGGTCTCAAACTCTTTATCTGAAGCCATTCTCCTGCCTTGGCCTCCCAAAGTGCTGGGATTACAGGTGTGAACCACTGCACACAGACAATTTTATTTTCTAAATGTCTCTTGAGTCCGTCCACTTCTCTCTACTTCCAACTCCTTTTCTCCAGATGCAGCTACCGTCATCTCTTCGCTAGACAATGAGAACAGTTCTCTAACTGGTCTACTCACATTCACCGACTCCTTCGATCCTTTCTCCTCACTGCAGCCAGCCTGGTGTTTTTCAGAATGTATATCTGATTATGTCACTTCCCACCCCTTCCACTTCCCCACGCTCCTCAGCACGTATTTCCGTAAACCCCTTTAATAGCTTCATACTATTCTTAGGAAGAAGACAAAATTCTTCAACATGGCCTGCAAAGCACTGCTTGCTCTGGCTCTTGCCTGCCTTCCCAGGTCTTCTCCCACTGGTTCCCTCTCATTGCCTTCAGTCCAATCACATAGCTTCCTCTGCTCCTGTCACTCAGGTTTGCCACGCCCCTACCACCTCAGAGCCTTGGGAACACTCCTCCCTCCCCTCTGCTTGGCTAACTCATTCTTGTCTTATCAGATCTGAGCTCAAACAGTATTTCCCCAGAGAGGGTACCCTGTCTTCCCTGATTAAGTAAGTGATCCTTATCACAGGCTCTTCTTTTACCAGGCATTGAGTCCTCACCATTGCAGTTGTACATTTACTTGTGTGCATACTGGAATAATTTTTCTCCCCCTGCCACTTCTCATGTGTACATTCAACAAATATTTACTGAGTCCTCACTACCTACCAGGCATTATTTGGGAAGGGGCTACAAACTGTGAACAAATAAATGTGCAATATGATACCAAGAGGTGAAAAGTGCTATGAAGAAACACGAAGTGGAGTAACAGGCCAGAGACTTTGAAAGGCTGCTACTTTGGATAGGATAGTCAGAGAAGGGGAGCTAAACACTGAGTACACGAAGAGGGGGACAACAAAGAAGGGGACAACAGGCACTGGGACCTACTTGAGGGTGGGAGGAGGGAGAGGATCAAAAAACTACCTATTCAGTACTCTGCCAATTATCTGGGGGGTGTAATAATCTGTACACCAAACCCCCATGACACACAGTTTACCTATATAACAGACCTACACATGTACCTAAATTAAAAGTTTTAAAAGAACCAATAATTAAAGAAGGAAGACGTGACTGAACAGAGATTTGAATGGAGTGAGGAAACTCATCACAGGGATGCCTGGGGGGGTGGACATTCTGGGAAGAGCAAATAGTGAGGGTAAAGACTAGAGGGTGTTTAGCCTGCACAAGGAGGAGCCAGGAAGTCAGCGAAGGGGAGTGGTAAGAGATAAGAACATAGATAGAGGTAGGGGCCGAGTCAGGGAGGGCCTTGTAGGCCATGCTGTGGGAAGAGAAGCCACTAGAAGCTTCTTCTAATTGACACATAATATCTGACTATATTTATGGTGTATACGTGATATTTTGCTACATGCATAGATTGTGTAATGATCAAGTAAGGGTATTTGAGGTAACAGTCACCTTGAGTATATTTGTTTGGTTGCTTGGTTTTGTTTTTGTGTGTGTTTTTCTGAGACAAGATCTTGCTCGGTCACCCAGGCTGGAGTGCAGTGGCATGATCTAGGCTCACTGCATGTTTGACCACCTGAACTCAAGCCATACTTAGCCCCACCAATAGCTGGGACCACAGGAGTGTGCCACCATACCCAGTTAATTTTTTTTTATTATTTATAGAGATGAGATTTTGTCATGTTGCCCAGGCTGGTCTCAAGCTCCTGGACTCATGTGATCCTCCCACCTCAGCCTCCCAAAGTGCTGGGATTATAGGCAGGAGCCACTGCACCCAGCCTCCACCTTGAGTATTTAGGTGTTAGGAACTTTTCAAGTCTTCTAGCTATTTTGAAATACATAATACGTTGTTGCTAACTATAGACACCCTACTTTGCTACCAAACAAATACAGAAGAATACCTTCTATTTAACTGTAGTTTAGAGCCTCTCTTCATCCGCCCCCCCCGCTCCCACCCACACACTCTTCCCAGCATTTGGTATCTATTCTCCGCCTCCATGAGATCAACTTTTTTCATTGACATGTATTAAAGCATTCAAATCGTTCTATAAGGCAGGTACTACTATTATCCAATTTTTTAAAATTGGGTAAACAGAGCCACAGAGAAGTTATATAGTTTGTCCAAGCCAGGCAGCCTGGCCTCTATGTTATGTGACCTTACCAAAACAGTAGGAAAAGGAGTGACTGCATTCCGTGTTCTAAAATGATCACTATGGCTGTGTTGGGGTGAATGGTTTAGAAAGGGGTAAAGGTGGAAGTCAGGAGTCCAGCTAGGAGGCTGTGGTGGTGGTCCTGAGGAAAAACGATGGGGGCTTAGACTACAGTGAGTGTTGGCGAGGTGATGAGAAAGGACAGATTGTAAAGCATCTGGAAGGTAGAACTTTCAGGATTTGTGGATGTGTTCCCCCACCCCCTGGTGGGTTTCCTTCTCACTTACAGGAAATGCCAAAAGCTCTAGCGTGGCCAATGAGGTCCATGTGAGCTGGTCCTCATCTCCTTTTCCCCTCACTCCATCCCCTCTAGCCACACTGGCCTGCCTTTCTGTGAACAGATTAAGCATGATCTCACCTTTTGCATTTGATGTTCTCTCCGGTATCAGGAAAGCAGCTATCCACATGGTTTTCCCCCTCAGGGTTCTGCTGAAGTGTCACCCTATCAGAAAATGCTTTCTTGGCCACCATCTATAAATTAACACCTAGCCTGCAACTCCTTGTCCCTCTACCCTGCTTAATATCTCTTCATAGTGCTTATCACCATCTGTCATTGTACATATAATGTACATATGTGCATATATACACAAACGTACACACATATAACATGTGTGTGTATTCCATGAAGATGGGGATTAGGTGTGTTTTGTTCACTAAAGAACACAACCCCCAGAATAGTGCTTGGCACACAGTTGGTGTTCAATAAATATTTGTTGAATTAGTATTGATGAAATAGACAAAGAGAGGAGCAAAGAATGGCTCTAGCATTTGGGGCCTGAATAATAGTGCCACTTACTGAGGTAATATTGAGGGCTTTTAAAATGAGAATTGGGATCCCCTCCTCCAAACCTCCTGCCCTGAATTGCTTTGCATACTGCAGATTGAGAGAAGTCTTTTCTCCCTCTTTGGCCAGTGGAAGCCTGTGACAAGTCCAGACTCCTAGGGGTCTGAGCTCTCCTTTTCTTCCCATGGAGAGAGAGGGAAAAACTAGACATATTCCAAACTGATTCTCAGTTCCTGAGACTGGTGTGACATCAGTTTGATCTAAACCCCAAAACTGATGTTTCATTTGTCGTTGACTCTGTGTATGGTTTTGGACAAACAATTGGCCTCCCAGTTTAAGAGACAATCTCACAAAATACTTTTTTTCATGCAAAAAGAAAGAAATGAAAAAAAAAAAAGAGCTACCATTTTCCTCATTCCTGCAGGTGCCCAACCAGGTTGACTTGTTGGAGTGCATTTTCTGCATTCTTAATAGATAGCTAGCAGGAAACGCCTTGTACAGTCCCAGCTAGAGGGGCGGAAAGTAACAAGGAGGTGGGGGTACAAATCCTCAGCTCCTGCTTCCGCAAGCACTGAGTTGCTCTGAAGTGAGCCAGGCAGCTCTGACCATCTTTTCCCAGCCATAGAATCAGGTGATCATCCAGAATTAAGGTAAGAGAATCTGGGGATTTTTTTCTGGGGAGGAGGAATGAAACTTAACTGGGAAGAAATGGGGGAGTCATCAAATGCTTTGCTCAGTGAGATACAATCTGGTCCCCATTGGGGTTTTGTTCCAAGTGATTGTTTGACAAACCAACCCCACTGACTTCCAGCTCCACCCCAGAGCGCTAGGTACCATTTTGGAGAAGTGTGGTAAGTGCGTCCGTGCAGGCAGACTGTGGTAGAGGTCTGGCCAAAATGCTGGTTTAGGATTCTGTGTTCAATGATTTGTCTCTCTCTCTCTCTCTCTCTCTCTCTCTTTCTCTTTCTTTCTTTCTTTCTTTTTTGAAGAAGAGGGAAATATTTGAGGGAGCACTTTGTGTCTTTATATCTTGTGAGATGGAGAAGTTGCAAACTGCATGTTGTTTTGTAATTATGCCATTCTGACAGTACCACTGGTAAAACTTGGCCTTGGGGTTTTGTATACTATGAGAGGCTTTTGCTATAAGCCAGACACTGATATGGAAACATCTTATCTGGGAGACACCCAGCCTTTCTTTAGGCTCACTGGCATCCTCTTCGATCCAGCTTTGCAGCATCTCTTTCTTCTAGGCAAGATACACCCCAGCAATTAACTCATGAATGAAGAGACCCCTTATGGAGGTCTCATTTGAGGATGAAGCTTCTCATGTTTCTCCAGAGGTACAGTGAGATGCAGTTCTTCATAGGACTAAGCCAATGGCAGTTCTCAGAATTTTAATATTCCTTAAATACACTTTCTCTCCACTGGGGTCCAAGTGCAGCCTAGGGAGTTGCTTGTGAGCTGATCCAGAGAAGTAGCCTATGGCTTTCCTTTTGATTATGTGTGGTGTGTTTGGGGAGGAAAAAAAGGGCATAGGTAGTACTTATTCAGTGAATACTGAATTTATCATTCAGGATGCCCAATTGCCCATGGTCTGAGCTCTCCAAGGTGAAGGGGCTGACATACCACCTCCGACGCTCTCCATCTCTACTATTTCCTGACTGTAGCCAGTTGGCCTGGGGTCTGGGGATGCTACCCAAGGAGACTAGGCACATGCTTCGGGACCCTAATGTCCTTAGGGTTCTATCAGCTCCTTCCCTTGTGGCTTCAAGTGGAGTTAGCAAAGAGAGATTGCGAGCTGTGTCAAGCCTGAGTTTTGAGCAGTGGCCACTGGAAATTCTGAGAATGAGAGGGTAAGTCCTCTAAAGGTGATCACTGGCCCATCCAGCAGCAGGCAGAGGCTTCAAGGAGAAGCTCTGAGGGAGCAGATGGAGTTGGGAGTTGCTGCCTGCATTATCTGAAGGAAACCAGATGGCTGGCTTAGGGTTCTGGCTTAAAGCCCCCTAGGGATTAAGAGGTAGATACAGAGACTGAGGCCCATAGAGGAGAAGGGACTATTAGACCCAGCAGGTACTCAATCGGGGACGGTGAAGGTAAGACAAACATTGACGACAGAAAGATCTGGGTTGAAATCACAGCTCTGCCACTCCCTAGTTGTGTAGCCTAGGCAGTCTATTTCACCTTCTTTAAGCCCTAAATTGCTCACCTGTAAAATGGGGACAACAATACCTAATTTGAGGATTATAAAAATTGGAGAAGATAGTTGTATAGTTTCTGGCACAGAGTAGGTGTTCAAGTGCAGCTTTAAGAAAGTACAGCCTCCATGCTTCTCATTGCTTTATAATTCATAACACTTTGTTTTTCATTTCTATCACTTCAAGTATCAGCATAGATCATGTGCTTTTTTAAAATAGAGTAATAATTTACCTACAGTGAAACGCATAGATCTGAAGTGTAAAATTTGATGAGTTTTAACAAATTTATCCATTCATGTAGTAACCATCTCCCTCATCTTCATCAAGATGTAGGACATTTCCAACACCCCTGAGGGCTCCCTCATCCCCTTTCCTAGGCAATCTCTCAATCTCTACCCCACAGGCAACCACAGTTCTGAATTTCATCACCACAGTTTATTTGTGCTTATTTCATGTATGTGAAATTGTACAATATGTGGCCTTTTGTGTCTGGCTTCTTTCACTCAACATGTTTTTGAGATTCATACGTGCTGTTGTGGAGACTGGTAGTTTGTTTGTTTCTTTTTTTGTTGAGTAACATTCCATTGTATAAATATGTCACAGCTAGTTTCTTTATTCTCCTGGTGACAAACATGTGGGTACTTTCCATTTTTGGTTAGTATGAAGAAAGCTGCTGTGAGCAGTCATGGACAAGTCTTTGTGTGGACATAGTTTTCATTTCTCTTGGCTATGTGTACCTAGAAGTGAGAATGCTGGGTCACACGGTAAGGATGTGTTTAATTTTATAAGAAACTAATAGTTTTTCAAAGCGCTTGTTCACTTGTTTTTGAAAGTAAGGGTGCAATGGATGAACTTTTGAGCTAGTACCTGGTTCTGCTTAGCATAACTGCCAACCAGGAGAAACGCTGGTTACTGAACACCTACTTTGTGCTAGGTGCTAGGAATAAATAAATGAATATAAAATGCTTCCTGTTCTCAAGGATCTCATAAACTAGAGGAGAGAAACAGTCTATTAAACTCTAGTCATTTTCATTACATTGACAAGGATGAATAGATGAAATCCATCTTTAGCCAAAGCACATGACAAGTCAGATTGGGTGGTCACAGGTAAAGAAGCATCCTGACAGGCTACTTTCCTAGTAAAGGAAGGCCACACTATGTCTTGAGGGCTCACTGTGAGCCAGGTCCTGGCCTGGATCCAAATAGACAGCCTTTGCCCACAAGGAACTTTCAAGGTAGGATATGATGATACCAATGATGGAACCCAAGTTCAGTACACAACTATTGAGCATCTACTCTATCTCAGGCACTGTTCTAGATACGGAAGATATGGTGGGGAACAGAGCTGACAATCTTAAAACCTTTCAGGAGCTTTCCACCAATGTTGGCAACATTGGTGTAAAAATGTTTTTTATACATCTGTATTTTTTTCAGAATATATCTGTCGGAGGCCTTAGAGATGGTGTTGTTTGTAATTGCTAGTTTCTAAGATGGGATGCGGGTAGGTGTGGGACACAATCTTACATAGATTAAGGCATTGGGGGAGTAGGAAAATTTGATGTGCTTACTCCTCTTGTGTGTGAATGGTCAAGATGGAAAGCAATGCCTACTATGCAAGCTGAAATTGTCAAGCACCCACTGGATTGCCTGGTCAAGCTCTCCACGGGAGCCCATGCCTACAGGTAGTTCTGGGCCAACCTTGGCTCATTCATTTAGGAGAAAGGCACTTCTCCAGGAGGCAAGTTATACTGCTATTTGGCCTCAATGTCCTCCCACCTCCCCATTTCCTGATGCTCTCTCTAGTCATGTTGGCTGTTCATTTTCATTTGTAAGAGAAGGCCCCTTCTCAGCACTTCATGGAGCTTTGTCGTGTTGTACCTTGAACACTGATTAGACAAGGCTCCTCAACAGCATTGTCATTGACCTTTGGGAGCTATGTGGCTCCCTGGTGCCCCAGCAAGCATGTGTACCTGGTGGAAGCAAACTGCTTGCCCAAGGTTACTGCTCACCCAAACAACATCCAAGCCACTCGGTAAAATCGTGCCAGTGATATTTTGCCTTTGGTCCGCAGCTATCACCTTTGTCACTCACAATGGAAGAAGACATGAAGAAGAATGCCACCCGGCTGCCCAAAGGCAAGCAGAAGCCTATAAAGACGGAATGGAATTCCCGGTGTGTCCTTTTCACCTACTTCCAGGGGGACATCAGCAGTGTAGTGGATGAGCACTTCTCCAGAGCTCTGAGCAATATCAAGAGCCCCCAGGAATTGACCCCCTCGAGTCAGAGTGAAGGTGTGATGCTGAAGAACGGTAAGCATGTGGGGAGGGCAGGAGGCTGGGATTCCCTATCAAGGCTGCCACAGTCAAACCAGTCCTTTGATGTAGTTGACACACTTAGACACATATATGTTTGCTAAAGGCAAGTTGCTCTGACTAGTTAGAAGCCACACCCCTTCCTAGAAGTTTAACTTTAAAATGGGGCTGCCATTTACTACTCCAACCACACCTCCCCAGCACTGTCCATCAGGAACTGGCTTTCTTCTGTCCTTCATGTTTGCTTTGATCTCTTCCTGGCCTTTGCACAAACTCTTCCTTGTCTGCGAAGCTCTTCCCTCCATTCTCCTAATTAACCCACATTCATCCTAAGATGACTTCCTTAGGGCAGCTTTCCCTGATCACAATACCTCCAACCATTGAAATATCCTATTATAGATTCTCCTACCATTCTTTAACTCTCCTTCACAGCCCTTCACAATTGCAGTTTTTACACTTGTATGATTATTTGACTATTGCATACTCCCCCATTAAATGAAAGTTCTGTGAGGGCAAGGACCATTGCTGGGTTTGCTCAATATTGTGTTTCCAGCATTTAGAAACAGTAACTGTGACACAGGGGCAACCAACAAGGATTTGCTGAATGAGTAAATGAACACACGAATATACAAATTTCTGAGCACTATATCTAGGTTCAAAGAACCTTGAACTTTCCATGAAAGACTAAAATGTAGATCAGAATCTTGTTGAATAAACCAGCAGAACAGAAATGTGTTATGATAGTTTTAAAATGTTGATAATATTTGCATTTTATATAATTTATTTCCATAAATAGTGTTCCCAGTTGTAGAGAGGTGGTTTTGAAAAGTTTTAAAATTAAAGCTGGCCAGGTGTGATGGTTCATACTTGTAATCCCAGCACTTTGGGAGGCCAAGGCAGGAGGATCACTTGAGGCCAGGAGTTTAAGACCAGCCGGACCAACATAGTGAGACCCTGTCTCTACAAAAAATAAAAAAAAATTATTCCTGTGTAGTGGCTCATACCTGTATCTCCAGCTACTCAGGAGGCTGAGGCAGGAGGATCACTTGAGCCTGGGGGTTGAGGCTGCAGAGTAACACTGTACACAGCCTGAGTGACAAAGCAAGACTGTGTCTCAAAAGAAAAAAAAAGTAAGGCTATGGGAATAAAAGAAGTTCAATGTAAAAATGGGTGCTGTTTAATCAAATTAGTTCACCTATTTTATTATTTCCTTAATCATGTTAAATGCTGGGTTCACTGATCAACACTGAATGAGAGCTCCACAACTATTCACTGTTATCATTATCAGTATTTTTCTTCTTCTGTTTTTAAGAGACAGGGTCTCACTCTGTTGCCCAGGCTGGAATGCGGTGGCACGATGATAGCTCACTGCAGCCACGAATTCCTGGGCTCATGAAATTTTCCTGCCTCAGCCTCGCAAGTAGCTAGAATTACAGGCATGCGCCACCACACCTGGCTAATTAAAAAAAAATTTTTTTGTACAGACAGGATCTCACTATGTTGCCTGGGCAGGTTTTAGATTCCTGACCTCAAGCAGTCCTCCCACTTTGGCCATCCAAAGTGCTGGTATTACAGGTATGAACCCCCACACCAGGCCAGTATTATTATTACTATTATTATTAATATTGGCCTGAGGGAACAGGAACACCAAAACAACCATGAAAAGAAAATGCATGTCCCATGTAGGTGCTCCCAGCCTCTTCTCTATTAATAGCGGATAGTTTGGTGAGCCAGGGCAGGAGCCAGAGGGAAGTAGATGAATAGTCTTGCCATCTCTTTCCCACCCTTCATAGGGCCAGATGTGTCTATTTGGTAATTGTTAAGAAATAAACAGTCGTACATCTCAAAGCAGTTACTTCAAGAGAGCTAAGTCAAAATGTGCACGTCAAAATATCCATGTTTGAAGGAAGCCTTAAATATCACACTAGCAGGGGCTGCAGTATGACTTTCATGGGTCCTGGACACTTTTGTCTTCATGGACCTCCTTCCTCTGTAAAAACATAAAAAGTTACATTTTATGACTGGATTGGTATCAAGATGAATAAATCCAGCCTGGGTTCATGTTTTAAATATATTCAGCATCATTATCATATTCATTTTTTCTTCTGATTTTAAAACATTTTTGTGGACCTCTAAAAGTATTCATGGGCCCTAGGCACTGTGCCTCCTGTGCCTAATGGAGAAGTCACCCTTGCCAACTGGATGTGACTCAATATGGCTCCCTTTACTGAAAAATTAGCAAATAGATCAGGGTGTGGTGGATTTCAAGAGCCCTTTGTTGGTGTTGCCAAGTGCACACGTTCAGTGACTTGCTCTCACTGGAAGACATGCATACCTCCAACTGGGGGCCTTTGTGTAAAGTAGACAAGTGGGGTCTCTGCCCATGGGCAAAGAGCTCCCCTGTCTCCAGATGCCATCATTCTGGCTTTGCTCTTTGGGTCTGCAGAGGGAGTTGATGTGTATCTGATGTATTCATCTTTGCAGAATTTACTTCTCTCTTAGAAATTACTTTTACAGTCAAGCAATGTGGTTTTCTCAGAGACTTTTGTGGGTTAAATAAAGATGTGGAAGAGCATGGGGTAGCAGCAGATACTAAAGGAAATGATGTGGAACTTGCTGTTAAAATGGGCAGGAGGGGACGTGGGGACGTGATGTCTGAGAGTGTGCTGAATAATCATAGCGGGAGCAGGAATGACCGTGGTCTTGAATCATTTGGGGGATTGACATGTGGTAAGAGGTGAGAAATATGGTGTGTAGGATTCAAAAGATCTAACTGGCTCCTTGGAAGGGTCAAAATCCCTGGCACTTAATACACAGACAAGTATACTGACTTTGGCTCTTTGTGATTTATTTCTGAACGTGTTGACTTGGATTCATTATAATCCCTTGCAAGCACCATAGAGCCACGGTGTCACTTCCTCTTGCTACTTGCCTGGTAAAACCCAAGCTGGGATAAAACCAAAACTGGGATAAAACTCTTGGCCTGTTGCCCCATTTCTCTGCTTCATTTTGCAGCAAAACTCTGAAGTGGTATTTTTGCATACCCTGTCCTTTCCTCTCATGCTCTCTACACTCCATTCCACTCATGCTTTCAACCTCATCACTCCTTGAAATCACTCTTATCAAAGTTACCCAGTGACCTCCACTTTCCAAATCCAATAGTCCCTATCTGTCCTCATCTGATTTGACCTATCACATTTGCTGCAGAAGATTGCCCCCTCCTCCTGGAAATACCTCCTTCACTTGCAGTCAGTCCATAAAATTACGCTTTCTTGGTTTTCCTCCTGTCTCCCTGGTTGCTATTCCTTCCCAGTCTCCTTTGCTAGATGTCCTCCTCTCTTCAACTTCTAAACATTTCAGGGCACCAGTACTCAGGTCCCCGACAACTCCTTTTTTCTATCTACACTTACTCTCTTGGTCTCAAATGCCATCTATATGTTGATCAATTCCAAATGCATATCTGCAACTCAGAATGTATTTCAGACCTGCCCATCTAACTGCCTACTTGATCTTCACTTAACATGTCTAATAGGAAACTCCAACAAAATAGCTCCCAAACTGAACTCTTAATTTCCCCCTCAACATGCTCTGCCCACAGCCTTTCCCATCTCAATAAATGGCAGCTGCATCCTTCCAATTCCTTGAAGTCATGCTTAACAGCTCTCTTTGTCTCACACCCTACCTCCAATCCTTTTGGAAATTGTGTAGGTTGTATCTTCAAAATGTTCAATATCTGACCATGTCCCCTCACCTCCACTGCTATCACCTGAGTCCAGAAGCTATCATCTCTCCCCCAGAATTGTTACAGCTGCCTCCTACTTGGTCTCATTGCTTCTTCCCTTCCTCACCTTCAGTGTATTCTTAGGAGGGCAATCAGAATGGTAGCATTAAAATGAAAGTCACACCCTAGAACTCTTCTGTTCAAAACTCTCTGACAACTTCCTATGTCACTTGGAATCAAATCTAAAGTCTATAATGGGGTCGTATCTCATCTGGGCCTCCATTGTCTTTCTGGTCTCATATCTTACCACTTTCTGCCTTATCCGCTCCAGTCTAGGCTCCTTGCTATTCATAAAATATGCCAAGGACAATCCTGCCTCAGGCCTGCCCTTTGTGCATGGTCTCTCCTATCCCTGGAATGTTCTTTCCCCAGATACCTGCATGGCTTCCTTTCTCCATTCAAGTTTCCACCTGGATGTCACCACTTCAAACAGTCCTTGTCTGAGTAATCTATTTAAAAAAATGAAAACCCCAACACTCTCACTTCTGTCCACTTACCCTGCTTCATTTTTCTTCTTAGCATTTGTCACTCCAAGGCACATTATATGTTATAATTCTTTCTTGACTCCTCTTTCCCCTTACCCTCTGAGCTCTGTGGCAGCAGGGACTCAATCTATTAACTGCTGCTTTCCAAGTACCTAGTACAATGCCTGACATATGGAGGCACACAATACATATGGCTTGAACGAATGAAATTGTGGTTTGGATCACAAGATGTTGACCCTACAGATGGGGGTCACCGTAGAGAAGGGCTACGGTGTGGTGTACAGCTTTAGAACCACTCAGCATGGGTCCAGGCCAGCTCCATCACTTACTAACAGTGTGATCTCCAGACATATCACTTCACCTCTCTGTGCCTCAGTTTCCTCCTCTCTAAAATGGAATATTATTGAATTATAGGACAGTGCTTGTGGGGAGCCAATGAGATAATGCATATCAAGTGGCATATATTAAGTGCTATGTAGTCCAAAGCTTGAGTTGAGTTTTGAACAGCTAAGACAGACATGAGGACCTGTGTTCAAAACACCAGGATCACAGAGCAGCGGATCTCTCCCATAAGCCTCCAGGTTTTCAGGGGGTTCTGCTGCGTGGCTGCTGTAGAATTTCCTATGCCTTCTGACTTTACCCTGTATCCTTCTGTGAAGCCCCTGCCCCCTAAGGGAAGTTGGTTGTGGCCTTGTTTCTTGCCCAAGCCAGCCTTTGCAGGCCAGACAGAGAGGTGGCTTGCTTCTCCATCTTTCTTCTTGGTTGTTGCCTTTTCCCTATGAGAAGCCCACAAATCCCTTGCCTGTGAAGATGTCGTCTCCCTCACAGTGCGAGGTGCGGGCTAGACAAGTATTTGTCTGTTGATTGAGCAAATGAAGGAAAGACTGCCTCCCTCAAAGCCTCTCTCATCACCATTGGGAGTCAAGTTTCTCATAAGCTCTGCTGCCGCAGGGGAATGCCCCATGAAAGACTTCCAGTCCCACAGAGATTCTCACTGGAGGTGTTATATGACATATTTATGCCTTTGAAAATGGTGGGAAATCTTTCAAGTGGACTTTCCTTACTGACTGTTAGCATCCTCTCAACCCCTACAGGCCAACACCAAGCCGGCCAGCCCAGCTAGGCCATGCCAAGTAGAACAGGCTCCCCATTCATGGGCTCCCATGGCCGACTCACCCACATTCTAAGGGCTCTCTGTTGAGCCAAATATGCAAAGCCCAAACACAGAGACCCGTGTGGCTAGGAAATGCTGTCAAATTTCCTGGCTTCTCTTCCCCAATCAATGTTTTTTTTTTTTTTTTTTTTTTTTTTTTTTTTTTTTTTTTTTTTTTTTTTTTTTTTTTTTAATTTACTTATGGATAATTTATAGTGGCTGTACTTCAGAGAAGAAAATAACAAGTTGAAGGTATCTTTGAATTATCTCCATTTTAAAAGGACATTGAGAATTTTAGAATTAGTGGCTAGAGAAGCTTCAGTAACTATCGTTTGTAGGGGGCATGATCCGGGCACTTATGCCAGCCTGTGTTCTGACTATCCTGTTCCCAGACCAAGTCCTGAGGGCTGCCTCAGGCCTGGCGACATTGCTGCAGGGCTGCTTAGAGAAGGTGACAGGGTATATACCTGGGCACCCAATCTCAAAGGGTCTAGCCTCCTTCTCTCTCCCCTCCCATCTGCCATAATCAGTGAGGGTAGGGAAGAAATGCTGACTTAAAAAAAAAAAAAGTGTGACTATCGGCCGGGCACAGTGGCTCATGCCTGTAATCCCAGCCCTTTGGGAGGCTCAGTCAGGTGGATCACAAGGTCAGGAGTTCAAGACCAACAGGTGAAACCCCGTCTCTACTAAAAATAGAAAAATTAGCTGAGCATGGCCGAGCATGCCTGTAATCCCAGCTACTGGAGAGGCTGAGGCAGGAGAATTGCTTGAACCTGGAAGGCAGAGGTTGCAGTTAGCCGAGATCACGCCACTGCACTCCACACTCCAGCCTGGGCCACACAGTGAGACTCTGTCCAAAAAAAAATTTTTTTTAAGTGTGAATATCTATGTGAGATATAGTCAGGCTAGTTGCTTATGGCCCTTGTGAATTCTGACAGTTTCCTGTCTTCCTTTCTCGTAAGGGAAAGGAATCTATCTGCACAAACTTATATAGAGCTCCCACTAGATGCCAGACACCACACTAAAATTAGTGCATTTTACTTCAGTCTACAAAATCCATTGTGATTTGTAAGGTTCAAAGACAGGCAAATTGAACCTATGGTGTTAGAAGACAGGATAGTGGTTATCTTTGGGAGGAGTCTTGACTGAGAGGGAGTACGGGGTGCTTCTGACTGGTGGTCAGGTTACTACTCGTGCTGGGTGCTCATTACCCAGTTTATGAAAATTCCCCCAGGTGCACACTTCCATTTGTGCATTTTTCTGCATGTTGGTTGTGCTTCACGAAACCATTTTGCAATGGGTATTACCATCCTTATTTTACAGAGCAGGAAACTGCAGCCCAGAGAAGGTAAGTGCCTAGAGATGGGTCACACAGCCGGTGAGTGATAAAGATTGAAACCCAAGTCCACTGATCTCCAGAGTCAGTGTCTTGACTATCCCATTGTCCTGCCTTTGTATACTCTGACAATGCCCCAGCAAGAGGATTTAATACCTATAAAGACTATCGCTCATAATGTGTATAATGGCTAACACTTTTGAACACTTTCTGTGTACCAGACCCTTTGCTAGGGGCTGTCACATGGGTTATCTCATTGAATCTTCACATCAACTGTACAGGTTAACTCTGTGTCCATTTTCCTGATGAGGAAACAGGCTCAGACAGTCAAGTGATTTGCCCAAGACCTCACAGCTAATATGGGGAATCTATAGTATTTGCCACAGAAAGAATCTATTTCAGATCTTAGCCACTCAACTTTTCAAATACTAGCTCATATTCTGTATTTGATCTCCATTTTCAGTTGGGAAAACGAACAGATATTCATCCAAAGACTAGGTACCCCAGGGAGGCAGCTGTGAAAGAGGGGAGGGAACTGAAAGGCCCCTCTGGTGCCCTGGAACAGGACTGTCTCCTGTAAGCTGTCCCTCTGCCTCGGGTGTTATTTTGACCTCAGCTAATGCAAATAATAGGCTTTTTGTACTTGAGGGGAATGAATGAAGCGCAAGTGCCACCAGCAAAGAGAGCAGAGAGGGGAAAGTCAATGCATGCTGATCATGCAGTCCAAAGGTTGGACTTTCATAGTGCAAAATGTGCGTGTGTTCAGAGGGCTCTTGGTTTCAACTTCATCATAAAATGAGATTTGTAGGCCAGGCATGGTGGCTCACTCCTGTAATCCCAGCACTTCGGGAGGGCCAGGCATTCAAGACCAGCCTAGGCAACATAGAGAGACCCAGTCTCTACAAAAAAATTAAAAATTTGTCCAGGTGTGGTGGCTCACACCTGTATTTCCAGCTACTCAGGAGGCTGAGGTTGAGGCGGGAGGATCATTTGAGCCTGGGGAAACTGAGGCTGCAGTGAGCTACAATCTTGCCAGTACACTCCACGCTGGGAGATGTGAGATTCGGTCTCAGCAAAAAAAGACAAAATTTGCTTTAAAAGATGCAGAAAGAGGGAGAAGAGAAGGAAAGAAAGAAGAAAGGATGGATGGAAGAAAATCAGGCAATCATGGATTAGTCATTCACAGCTGTGGCTCATCTTTTGGGAGCTTCACGGATCAAGTGGTTTCTTAAGTTTTTTCTTAAAACATAACTTTTGCTATTTACAAACATAAGATATACTCATCTTTGGAAATTTAGAAAACACAGATGAGCATTCAGGAAACAAAAAACACGTGTGCATCTATGTGCATGTACTAATTTTTACAACATGGCATCATTTTGCACATAAGGGTTGTAACTTGCTTTTTTTTTAAATTCAACAATGTCATATTCAGTTCTTCATGCCATTGAATGTGCTACTACAACATCATTTTAATAACTCAAGAGTATCCTTTTATAGATGTACCAAATTTATTAAATTTTTTGGATATTTAGGTTGTTGCTAATCTTTCGCTATATTAAACCAATCACTTTGAACATCTTTGTAGGTACATTTTTACCTCATTGGTTATATCCTTAAAATAAATTGCTATATGTGGAATGCTTGGGTCAAAGAGTACATGCAAATTTTAGGGTTTTGATAGATATCGACAAATTTCTCGCTAGAAATGTTATGCCAGTCTGCCAGCCCTCCAACCCAAGGAGCATGTGAAAGTGCCCAGCTCACTGCATTCTTTGCAATATCGGGGAGGCATAGCTGGCAGGAGCATGAGGTTTGTAATCAGACACCTCTACCACCTGCTAACTGTGTGGCCTGAGACAAGTCACTTAACCATTCTGGGTCTCAATTTTCTTACCTGGGTTGCTGTAAGGATCACATGAGATCATGTATGTGGAGTGCTAAGTAAAGTGCCTGGCTCACAGTGAGTGCTCAATAAATAAAAGATATTCTATATGTACAAATTGTTCCTGCCCACCTCTGATGTGTTATTCCCTGAGAATGGCCACAGACTGAGCAAAAACTTCTGAAATCCCTTTTAGAACCAGTATCAATACCATCCTCCATACCAGCCCTGAAGTTCTGCTGCTGTTATGGGCTACTTGGCTCAGTCATTTCTGCCCCTCCGTTCTCCAGCACTAGGTGACTGTTGGCAGGGAGGATTCTCAGGTCTCATACATTAATTACCATCTTGCTTTTTCTCATGTTGATAATGCTGAGTGTTGCAAACCAGTAAAGAAACCCAGAGTAGGTTTCCAAACTGAGATGATTAATAACAACAGCAACAGCTGCCACTTATTGAATATCAGTTGTCTACCAGGCACTGTACTAAACCTTTTACATGGCTCGTCTCATTCAGTCTCATAACAGTCTCAGAGGTGGGTGGGGATTTGCTCAGTGTCACACAGATAGAAAGTGACAGATCTGGGATTGGATTCCAAGCCTGTCTGACTTCAAAGTCTGTGCTTTAACCACTTTCGTGCTGCGCTCTTCAATTTAGAAAGGTTCAGTGGGGAAGGGTGTGTGTGTGTGTGTGTACATGTTTGCGTTAATGAGTATGAATGTGTACGTGTTTGCAACTGTGCACATATATGTGTGTTTGTGTGTAAATGTGTGTGCACTCATTTTAGAATAATACTTTCTCAGGGCCACTATGGGCTAGGCACATGCAAGTTCCTGGGGATATGATGTTGAACAAAAGAGAAATGATCTCAGCTCTCGCAAAGCTTACTGAATAATGAAGACCAACAGTGAATGAATGAATGTAAGAATGAAGAAATACATAAATTATAGGTCACTGCCATGAAGGAATTAAACAGGGTGCAGTCACAGAAAGTAACAGGGTCACAAACTTTAGATTGGAGGTTGAGAGAAGGCCTTTCTGAAAGGGTGACATTTAAGTTTGTATGTTGAAAAACTAATCTGGAATAAGAAGTTAGGGTCTCCATGCAAGGATAAAGTGAAGGGAGGGTACTCTGGAATGAAGGCAATCTCGTAAGTGCCTGAAGATGTTTTCTAGAGTGTTCTGGGACTCCGAAAATTATATATGGGTGGAAGTGTGTGGTGCCTCTGGATATGCTTGGAAGGCAGGGGGAATGGCCTGCCAGTTTCACCCAAAAGGGGCAGTGTAGGAAATGGAGAACAGCTCTCTCTGGACAGGTCTTGTCTCATGACCAACAGCATCAGGAACTCCAGAGGGATGAATGGGACTAAGAGGTAGGGAGGATCTAGATGCCCAGGGTTGAATGAAGTGGAGTGGAAGTCATTTGTACTTGTGCTGAAAGAAACATCCTAGCCTGCTCCCTGTATCGCTGCATCAGGGTGTTGCTCACCTGCTCTCCACTCATTCATGTAGTCAGGGGTTTGAGAAGGCAGCAAAGTCTGTCCTGGGTCTCCCTCTCTCATTTCTACTACAGTTTTCAGTAGTAACTAATAGGGTGCACTTGGATTAAAAAAAAAAAATGTTGCCAGGGTCACTTCTAGCAGCAGAAGCAGCCTTGAGCTAGTGCAGGCTTGTAGTTTAAGAGGCCTTGGCTGGGCACAATGGCTCACACCTGCAATCCCAGCACTTTGGGAGGCCAAGGCGGGTGGATCACCTGAGGTTGGGAGTTTGAGACCAGCCTGACCAGCATGGAGAAACCCTGTCTCTACTAAAATATAAAATTAGCTAGGCATGGTGGTACATGTCTGTAATCCCAGCTACTCAGGAGGCTGAGGCAGGAGAATCGCTTGAATCTGGGAGGCAGAGGTTGCAGTGAGCCGAGATTGTGCCACTGCACTCCAGCCTGGGCAACAAGAACGAAACTCCAACTCAAAAAAAAATGGCCTTTACCAACATCCACAACTTAGATGGGAGAGGCTGCTGAGAGGCCCACCCAAATCCAGGGTCTCGACTCCATGGGCCACTGACATCCAAGCGTAATCTGGTGGATTTCCCCAGGCCACCCACGGCCTGCTGTTGCGTCACTGTGAACTTGGGGTTAGGAAACCCTCTGCGTTCCCACAAGCTCCCATCCAAACTGTGCTCTGGGGCACCCGGTGACCATACAGGACTTTGGACTGTGGCACACCAACACACTTTCCCTTAACATTTCAGAGAATTCTAGAAGGGAAGCAGTTAAGAGAAATTTTCAAAACACTCTGGGGCTCTGCTTTCCACATTTCAAGCATTCAGCCCCTAAGTCATATGTATGAGATCTGTAAGGCCTGTTCAGATGGAAACTGCCTAGTTGTCAGGGGCTACACTTTGTTTCTAATTTGTGCTTAGGACATTCAGTACCCTCATTCAATATGAAACAGACTGTGATTATCCCAAATCAGCGTAATCACTCTCTTTGTGCACTAAATTGCTTTTGGCCTGGAGATATTAATTTTCAGAAGTAGCATTCACCCTCACCAAAACACATCTTTACATATTGTCTTGCCTTCAGTTTCATAAGAAGGGCCAGCCATCACCCATCATTCACTGTGAATGGTGTGAGATGCTGGGCAGAATGTCTGTACCATGAGGACTTGGACCTCTGTTTCTACCCTTTGTGTTTCACTGAGTGGGCACTCCAGTAACACTGTGCAGGCCTCTCAGAATTTTTTATCTTGTACACAATCCAGTCAAACTGAACATTCAGGAGAGCTAGGAGAGGTTTGTATGGGAAAGAGGACCAATGTCCCAGACAGCCTCTCCAGCCGGTCAGTCTTCCTTTGTCTCCACATCCACCCTCTCTCCATTACCTTGGATAGATGATAGGCTCCAGGCTTTAAGCACTGTCTAGAAGAGCTCTTTCCCTCCTCCCTCCTTGCCTGAGCAGGTGTTGAGAATGGGGAAAACATTCATCCTGGTCCTGAGCTATTCTGGACATTTGAGATCTCAGATTCAGTGGCTATCACAGGCACAATTAGATTAGTGTCTGTGAGACCAAAGGACACTCCAACCCTCTTAACCAATCCACATGAACCTTGCAGGAAGAAACTAAGTACCTCTTGACCCTCAGCATTCTGGTTTTGCAAAATGGGGTCCAAGCAACTACTTCCCTTGCCATTACTTATCATTCCAGCTCAATTCCCTACTTGGCTAATCTATTTTGCTACCTTGGTTCAGTCTCTTAACATCCCTATGCCTCATATTGTGATTTTAACTCCTAGAGTTGCGTGAATGACCAGCACAGGTAAATGTTAAGCCCTTTATAAAGTTCTGTGGAGTCCCCCTGTTTGGTGTATTTAAAATACCAGCTGTAAAATAAAGCTGGATGATAGCAACAACCAAATACTTTTACTTCTAGAAAAGTATCCTTAAGGAGCTAATTGGATCCAGGTCCAAAGTTATCTATACAAAGATGCTCATTGCAATGCTGTTAACATAATTGGAAAAAAAATGGAAATAACCAAGCAGTGCACATATATGACATTTGTTAGCCACATTACTGCCTTACCATGGACTATTGTACAGTACTTTAAAAAGCTGGTGTTTACCTCCCTCCTTCCCTTCCTTCCTTCCTTCCTTCCTTCCTCTCTTTCTCTCTCTCTCTCTTTCTCTTTCTTTCTTTCTTTCTTTCTTTCTTTCTTTCTTTCTTTCTTTCTTTCTTTTCTTTCTTCTGACTGAGTCTCACTCTGTTGTCCACGTGGTAGTGCAATGGCACAATTTCAGCTCGCTGCAATATCTGCCTCCCAGGCACAAGTGATTATCCAGCCTCAGCCTTCCGAGTAGCTGGGATTACAGGTGTGCACCACCATATCCAGCTAAATGTTGTATTTTTAGTAAAGACAGCGTTTCACCATATTGGCCAGGCTGGTCTCGAACTCCTGGCTTCAAGTGATCTGCCCGTCTTGGCCTCCCAAAGAGCTGGGATTGCAGGTGTGAGCCACCGCACCTGGCCTATTCATTTCTATAGGAGGCTTTTCATGATATTTTAATGAAGCAAAAATGGCTTTAATAACAATATATGTTGTGAAAACAATGAATGTATGAATAGAAACAAATCCTAGAAGTAGTATACCTGCAGAGGACAATGGCTATTTCTGGATATTATTACTAGGATAATTTTTTTTTAGGTTTTCTGTGTTTCCTTCAAGTTAAAAAAAAATGAAGTATGAATTACTGAAAAAAGCTACATCCATTTTGAAAATGATAAACACCTAACGTGTCTTCTAAATCTTCCTTGTCAGATGATAGCATGTCTCCAAATCAGTGGCGTTACTCTTCTCCATGGACAAAGCCACAGCTGGAAGTTCCTGTCACAAACCGTGCCAGCTGCAGCTTACATGTGCCTGGTCCCATGGCTGTGAATCAGTTCTCACCGTCCCTGGCTAGGAGGCCCCCCGTTCGGCCTGGAGAGCTGTGGCATTTCTCCTCTGTGGCCGGCACCAGTTCCTTAGATCCTGGCTACTCTCATGCCTTCCCGGCTCGGCACCTGATTCCAGATCCCCAGCCTGATGGGAAACGTGAGCCTCTCCTGAGTCTCCTCCAGCAAGACAGATGCTTAGTCCGTCCTCAGGAATCTGCTGCCAGGGAGAATGGAAGCACAGGGTTGCTCTTCAACATGCCTCCCGGCTCAGTCCACTGTAAGGAAATGCCTAGATACTTGGAGGGGTACCTCTGATTGGTTGTGGTTGAGAGTGAGTTGGCATGAGATGAGGTGCCCAGATTAATTGCTGCCACTCTGGACATAGGGCTGCTGAGGGACAGAATGTCCTGCTTAAATGTTCCATATATTTTCACTACGCTTCATTGACATTCACAGTTTAATAGCTAAAGGGTTACATAGATAGCCAGCCAGATGGACTAGGCCCAAAGTACTCACCCTAGCCTGTCAACTTGGCCTTACCTTAGAAAAATGATGGGCTGCTGCCTAATATCGTAGGGTCCTGTGTTTACATCGTTGGGAGCAATTAAATAAGCCATTTGCCAAATAGAGCTCCGTGACGTACCTACAGCCTCAAACTGTGGCCTCCAAATAGGCTGCCAACTTGCAGTGATGTCAGGCTCCAGGCAAACAACAAGGGCAATCTATACCAACCATCTGCTCCACACATTAAAATTCAAAGCAATGGTAGAGGCAGCCTAATTGCTGCTTGGAGATGTAACAGTGCCTGGCTGTCTCTGGCTCGCTCTTGCACTCTGGGAAAACTGCTTGGTTTCCCTTGGGTTCCTGCTCCCTGACCACCACCCCTCCCCTGAACTAAAAACTCCCTTAAGGCTCACTCACTTCTTCATTCACTCATTCACCCAGCAAATATTTAGTTAGTGCCTACCAGATGCAAAATATCCGTCAGAAAACAAGGCTCCCTTCCTTGTAAAAGGACGGGGAAGAATTGGCATTAATTATACTTCCACCAAAAAATCAATCTACTCTGTTACAAGATTTGTCTTTCATATGAAACATGTATAAATATATATATTTTATAGTTTCATGGGACCAAGTCTGCATCTTCTGGCATTCTGTACTCTGAATGAATTTTCTTTTGCCGCTTCCTTATCCATACATATGTGTGGTTCTAGTGTTCCAAGCCTGAAAGAAATTACTGGAAACTGTCTTTACCCTGAACTAAGTGTATAGTAAACAAAGGGCCTGTCCAGCATAGCCTACCTAAGTCAGGCACTGTGTTACATTCTAGTGTAGAAAACAAATTTCCCCATTAAAATACCACTCTGTCATTTCCAGAATTTGATTAGCAATGTACTTAAGGAGTAAATCATAAAAGTGGCATGCTTGGGAAACCTGTGAAAATTCCTACCCCTCTACTCTTTTTGAAAAGTCCTTTCTTACTGGATTTACAGGGAAAATTAGGCCAACTGTGCTTGTATACATGCCTGTGCATACACACAGCAGAGCCCTGTTTCAATAGTTGGTTAGAACACAGATGGTTGAAGTCATCACCTTCCAAACATAACAACTCTTTACAGTTCAATCCAATTCAGCAAATATTTAGTGAGCATCTACTATAAGCCAGGCACATCATGGTGAAACTATAATGCAGGCATTGTCCTACTCCGGAAATCTCAAGACACATTCACAAACAAATGGTTATTACCAAAGTCTTCATGCTCTACTCATGTTGACATCAGTTGTATTAACTGGTGATTGGCAGTCCAGGATCTGTTGAAGAAGTCAGTGACCCTTAATCAGGAACACTGCCTTGGAAAATGGGGGATCTTAAAAACAGAAGCTTCTCTGTTTTTGTAGCATCTGATAAGAGAGAATATGCCTGATATTCATAAACTTAGGGCCAGGCAATGTGGGGCCCCTGGGGAGCTACCGGGCACTTTCTAGCCTAGTCCCAGAAAATTCAGTTCCAATAATGTTTTCTTCTTTTCTAGATAAGAAGCTATATGTATCTCGTGGAGCTGCCAGTACCAGCCATCCAAATGAAAGTAGGTATCTTGTCCAGCCTTTGACGGTGTGTCTCTGTATCCTGAGAACGAACTTGAGAAATAAGGCTCCTGTCTACTACCAGAGACACTGATGGTGTAAAACCCAGCATCTCCAGTAATGGACGGGAGGCTTGTTTCTATTGCTTAGTGTTTTCACAGATAGAATTTGTTTCATTTTATCCTCAAAAAAGAGTGTATGCACTCCTTATCTTGTAAAATTTTATTTTGCTATAGAAGCAACTCTCCTTAGTTTCTTTTTTCTTGTCTTTTATTTCTTTTTTTTTTTTTTTAACCTGAGCTGGACTTAACTGAAGTAGCCAAGGTGACTCAGAAAAATGAAGAAATTCATGAGGATGAGGATTAGCTTGCTGTGTCCCAGATGTTCAGTTTTCAGCCTAGTACACAGGGCCACCTCAGGACTCTGCAGTCAGGGAAAATGTCAACTAAGGCATGAGGCCAGAACTCTGGGCTCCACACTTGATTTGAAAGTGGAGTCAGTAGGTACTTACAAAAGAGGACCATCTGAGTGGAATGACAGGAGGATCTTCATGACCGGGGTTCAGGGTTCAAATGCCAGCTTTAACATTTACTTGCCTCAGGAACCTGGTCATATTTCTTAACCACTTCATGTTTCAGTTCCAGAATAACGGCTGGTGCATTATTCTAAGCATTGGCATACGTTAAACCATCGAGAAGTCTTTTGGAGGGCATCCTGTGTACCCCAAGCTGTACTCTGTGTGCTGTGTTTAAGAGAGGACCTAAGCTGCCTGTGGTGCCTTGCACATGTAATCCCAGCACTTTGTGAGGCCAAGGCGGGAGGATTACTTGAGCCCAGGAGTTAGAGACCAGCCTGGGCAACATGGCAAGATCCCCATCTCCATAAAAAATAAAAATAGAAAGGACGCAAAGAAAGAGCCACTACCGCAGCCCCTGATTTCAGGCATTTGACAGTTGTGTGTGAAGTAGGGGTGAGGGCAATTTATAGACCCCACTAGAATGTCAACTCCATGAGGGCTGAGACTTTATTATTATTAATTGGTGACTGGCAAATGGCTGAAACACAGATAGTTTTATAGTTTCATGGAAACCACTGTATCCCTAGCACCTGGCACAGAGGTGTAGATATTTGTTGAATAAGTGAATGAGTGAAGGCTGGAAACAATAAAAGGCATTTAATAAGGAAATGGGAAAAAATGTAGTAATGCTGTAAAAATTATTCCAATGTAGTAAAAAATTATTATTTGAGGTCCTTGTGTGAGAGACAAACAAACACACAAAACAGAAACCAACCCCAGTTATAAATTGGCCATGCCTCCATGAGGAGATTCATTGAGAGCTGTTCAAAAGCCTTAGCATGGCCAAGGCAGGCATCATGTAAGCCCTTGACCAAGGGAATGAGGTCTGCAGACCTTCTAACTTATGGAAGGCAGCGTTGTGGTGTTTCCTGAGTACTTGTTAATAATTTCTACATTTGCTTATTGTGAGTCTCAGAATTACTGATAACTTGATGCTTAAAATTGTTCATAGACTAGAGCTAACAGGAACGACATGTATTGGGTGTTGACTATGAGCCACATACCACATACTCCATCTTGCTCAGTCCCCACCATGACCTTGATGTGTATACGAATATGTCCTAGGTGCTTTACTCAATCGATATTCAGTAAATAGTGATTGGCTAAATGAATACCCCCATTTTATAGATAAGGAAGCTGGACCTCAAAAAAAGTGAAAGGACTTGCCTTAAGCCATGCAGCAGCGAGTGGCAGATGCAGTATTATCTCTTTGCTCTCATAGTGTCATAAAATCATCAAAAACAATTCCAGGTTAAATCAAGTGTACAACAGTGAAAATTAGTGACTGGTGAGATTATTTTATCACACATTAGTTCACTGTCTACCTGGGACCAGGACGCTATCCTAAAATAAAGGAAGGGGGGATGCAGAAGACTCAGAAAGCAAGCAAAAGAGCCAAGAAAAATATGCCTTCGGGGAAGGAATGATCTTCCCTTGCAGAGAGTAGTTGAGGAACAGTGGCTGTGCCAACAGGCCCGAGTTTGCCTTTCTACTACTGTGGCCCTGGCCAGAAGGAGGTAGCCTGCAGCTGAGAGGAAGAGAAGGGACTTCCTAGGACTCCAAGTGAAAGGTCAATGGAACCCAGCAAAGCCTTTGCTCTTAAGCATGACACCAGTCTCCCAGCCTTGCCTGATGGTACGAACCACCTGGGGAGCTTTTTCACTGCCCAGATACTGCTCCTCCACTTCCTGTTTGGCATGAGACTCAGCTGTGTGTTCATGTTTTATTCTTTATATAATTTATATTAACCTCATTTCAAAGTGAACTGCATGAACCTTTCAGTAATTTAGATTGTTATGAAAGACTTCTTATGTGAGGCTGTAGAAAAATACTTGTCAAAAAAGGGAGGCAGAGTCTCCCCTGCCCCTCCGATATGGCATTAATCCCCTCATATGGGCTGTCATGCAGCTATGAAGAAGGGGCCGTGTGGCGCAGAAGAGTCATCAGGGCCAGAAGAGCAGTCAGAGAGACCTCAGAGAGACACTCCGGAGGTGACTCCCACAAACATTGGTCAAAAGTTTTAGTGATTTTGATTTTTTTTTTTTTGGTCGGTAGAAATAGATACTGGTTATGTATTGCTTCAATGTCTGCAAATAATAATAACAGTTGATATTGTTAATTGCCAGACATTGTACTATAATATACATTGGAGATATGACAGTGAATGAAATTGTCTTGGTCCCTGCCCTCATAGAGTTAATAGTTTCATGGGGAAGACATATCCACCCCCAAAGGGAAAATGCAAAATATTTGCTAGTTATGATGAGTTCAGTGAGGAACACACATGAGGTTTTGAAATAGGGAAAAATGGGGGCCAACTTTAGATAAAGTGTTCAAGAAAGGCCTTTCTGAAGAAGTGACGTGTGATCAGGGATCTGAATGAAGTGAGAGAGCCAGCTCTGGCAAGAATTAGGGCAGAGATGGAGGGAGGTGGAGGAAGCTGTCCCTGCGAAAACTGGACGTGTGTGTGAAGAATGGGAAAAAAAGACCAGGGTGACAGAAACACCGTGAGAAAGGAGAGAATGTGGCATAAGACAAGGCTGTAGAGGTAGGCAGGGGCCAGGTGATGCAGGGGCCTTATGGGTCACATTGGAAGTTGAGATTTCATATTCTAAGTGACTTTGTGAGCCATGGAAGGATTTTAATTGTGATCCAATTTGCATCTGATATGATCACAAAAGCCGTTGTGGGGAGGACACATTGGAGAAAGGCAAGAATGAAAACAAAGAGGCAAGAATCATGAGAGGATGATATCCTGGATAAGGTGGCAACAGCAGAGATAGAGGTATTTGAGATCTATTTGGGAGGGTTAGCTCTTAGGACTTGCTAATGGATTAAATGGGAGTGGCAAAGAAAGGGGAAGAATCCAGGTGATCTCCTAGGTTTCCCGTTTGAGCAAATGGATGGGAGAACACAACTCTGTTTTGGCCACACCAAGTCTGAGGTGCCTATAAGTTATCCAAGTGGATATACCTTTTAAACAGTTGTATATGTAAGTGTGGAGTTCAGAAGAAAGTCTGGGTAAACATTTGGGATGTATATTATTCCTGTACATAAGTGGTATTTAAGGCCACTGGATGTGATCACCTAGGCAGAGGATGTAGACATAGAAGAGAAGAGAGCTGCGGACAGAGGCTTGGAGGGTGCCAATATTTAGGGGTTGAGGACATGAGGAACCAACGGAGGAGACTGAAAAGGAGTATCCAGCATGATAAGAGGAGAATCGGGGCAGTGTGGTAAATAACAGAAGCTAAAAGAGGAGAATGTTTCAAAACCGAAGGAGTGATCAACTGTGTCAAAGACTGTGGAGAGATCAAATAACAGAAGGTAAGATAAGGAAAAATTCCTTTTAGATGTGGCATCAAAGACTTTTGTAGCCTTGTTAAGAGCAGTTTTCATTATGTGATGTGAACAGAAGCCAGATTAAAGTGGGTTGAAGAGTGAACTAGAGATGAGAAAATGGAGACAGTAAATTCAGGGAGCGTCTGATAAAGAGAAAAAAAGGTATTAGTTAAGAGGCGAAGGGGGCTTGAGAAGGTCTTTTTTTTTAAGAAGGCAAATATTAGAGCCTCTTTTCATGACAGTGAAAATGATCTAATGTAGGAGGATAAAGATAACTTGAGGAGTGAAGTCATTGACAGAAGGGACATGTAGAAGCATTGACCTTTTATAAGAACAGGGGCTATTCTGCCATTGAAAGTATACAAAAGAAAGTTAAAAAGGACACAGATGCAAATTGATTTTCAGGCTTGCTTGTGAGGAGATTAAAAAGTACTAATCTAATGATTTCCATTTTCTCAATCAACTATGGAGCAAGATCATTAGCTGACAGCAAGAGTATGGGATATTTAAAGAGAGTGAGAAAGTACAAAGAAGTCTTCTTGGGCATTGGGAAGGCAAGCCTGATTGTAGACAAACATAAGCAGGATTTCAGGGTGGTGATCTGAAGTCTGAGCTCATGAATTTCAAGTGTGAGCTGTTAGCTGGGTTGTGCAGTTTTCATCAGTGTGTTAGGTTAGTGTAATGCACAGAGAAGGAAAATGGGGACCCTCATCTAGGGGTGAGGTTGTGGCAGTGAGCATGAAGGATAGAGAATAAGGAAAAGGAGTTGAGCATGTTTGCAAGTTAGTGATTATAACAACAGAATGCGGTATCTAAGCAGCGCAGAGAAGGAAATGGAGGCAGATGGACGTTGACAGGCTAATGGAGGTTGATGGATTGGAGGTTATGTAAAAACATGGTGATAAGACTACTTAAGCCAGCTGCATGGGAGGTGGTGGCTGGAGAGTGGATATTTGAAACTGAGATCGCAAGGGTCCCCTGTATAGATGATAAAGTCTAGGGTGTGATCACGGGAATGGGTGGTTGAGGTAGAACAAAGTACACGCTTGTTAGAAATAAGAAGAGTGACAAAAATCATGGAAGGAAAGCAAAGTAAGACCCAGTAGCTACCGACAACACAGGTTTTGCTTTTATTCTCATTCACAGATGGGAAAGTTGAGGCTTAGAAGGTTAAGTGACTTGTCCGAAGTCAAAGTGAGTGCCAGAGTCAGTTTTCAGTGACTTCATATTCTTCGGTCTTACCCACCAAGATAAGGTGCAGCTTAACCATGCAATAATTTGACTCTACCACATACAGACATATTGCCTTTTTAATAAAATAATAGTAAATGTTTACTGAGCATTTGTGTGCCAGTCACTGTTCTAGACACTTTATATGTGTTTAACTCACTTAATCCTCACTAGAATCTTAGGAGGTAGTTTTCATTAATATCCCTATTTGACATGAGTAAAGTGGGGCAGAGACAGGCTAGGTAACTTGCCCAGGGTCACACAGCTAGGCAGTGGTGAAGCCAGGACTGAAACCTGAGTTCATTGGACCCCAAAGTCAGCTCATGCTTATTCTATTTTTCAGGTAGCCAGTCTCCAGAGAGAAGAAAAGATCTGTTCTTTTATTGAAGTTCAGTTTGAAGAAGAGAATTCTTTTTTCCAATCTGCTTATGATTTTCTACTATGAATCTAGAGGGTCTAGAGATATCACTGTCCTTTTCTTTTCTGTTTCTAGGTGTTGAATCAGGAACAAGTATATGCCCTTTCTAAAATTGTGCACATCTCTTCCTTGGCACCTATGCCCTATGGCAAGGCTTTTCAAACTTGTTAAGTGAATTCTCAGCATATATAAATGATTAAGGGCACTGTTCTGGGATGGGAGCATGGAGGCCCACCTGCTTGTTCTTCTCACTCCTCACGCCACCCATGGCCTTGTTACTTAGAAATCAGACTCCTCTCATGTTCCCCCAGCAGGGTCCTTCTAATCAAGACTGACCACATAGTATCCTATGGGGTCGTCCCACTTTTCCAACTGAATCAAGATCCCAGGAACAGCCTGAAGCTTTTCAGCCTGAGCCAGACTGTGACCAACTTCATTCTTGCCTCTACCAAAGGCAAAATGAAAATAAGGTGGGCAAGGCCCATTGAGAATAGATTGAGGCTGTGGGTTTTCTACATTTTCAAAGTCGGAAAAGAAGCTGAAAAGTCTCAGTCTGGCCCTGATGAATGACACACGTTCACTTGAAAACTTTGGTTTCTCAATCCTAACAAAGTGACCCCCAAATGAAATTGTTGAGAAATCTGAGAACTTACTTACTAGAAATTAAGTAAACTGCCTGTCACATGTTGGGCCTGTGGCTGTAGCAGAACTTATTCTTGGATGCAGTTCCGTGAGTTTCTGTCTTCCCTTCCTCTGAGGGTGAGGACTCCGGTATCTGATATCCCACAGGTGTTCATCTGGACCCTGGAGGAGACTTACAGCCTTCCATAGGGGACTAACTGGCTTTCATTAACAACATAACTTCTCCTTTAGGTCTTTCAGAGTTAGCGACTCCTGGGAAGTACCCGCTTACACCACCAAACCACTGGGGCCACCCACATCGATACCTGCAGCATCTTTAGTCAAGCTGGAGGAGAAAGACCACACTTGGTCTAAGACATCGCAGCAGGACATCCCTGCAGATTGTTCCAGATAAAAATAAAAGCTTCTCAAACCCACTTGCCTCCCCAATCTGTTAAGCAGCTTCGTATCTAGTATGAGCTCAGTACTTGCCCTTTGAAAATCCCAGAAGCCCTTGCTGTTTCCCATCCACACCCTGCTTGCTCCTGTGTAACAGCTCAGATGATGAATAATAATAAAACTATACTTTTTAGGATGGTGCTGTTCTGGGTTCTAATTTCTTTCATATCCATCATTTCATTCAAATTTTCCAGCGACCCCAGTATTGGCGTTATTATCTTCATTTAATATATGTGGACACTGAGGCTTAGAGAAGGTAAATGATTTGCCTAAGATCACATGGTCAGTAGCAGAGTCAACACTGAAATCCAGGCCTCTGAACTCAGCGCTCTTTTCACACTGCCGCAATACTTATCAAGGGTTGGTATTAGGATGGCTCTTAGATATTTTCCCCTCCCATCTGCTATGTAATTAAGAACACAACTCTTGCATGAGTGGATTGGTGATCTTGGCATTAATACAGTAATTCTCCTGTCTCAAGAACAGTTTTTCCAGTGTGTTACATATGTTTCCTAGATTTAGTAAGAGGAAAAAAGGCTAAGGGAGTACATTTTCTAAGTTGCTTACCTTCAAAGTCTATGTTCTCTAGGTGATGGTTAGAAAAATTTGGGGTAGAGGCTGATTCTAGAACACCTGTAGCATATAATTATAGAAGTGTGTGTTTATCTTGGCTGGCTCTAGAAAGATTCATCTGTGTTAGATGATAATATATACCATCAGAAATGAACTCTTAACGTAACAGTTTGGGAAGAGAAGAAATGATTTCAGTAGAGTTAGCATGTTACGTAGGTTGGGTGATCTGATAACCTTTCCCTGCAAACCCCTGGAAACTCTCTCTTGAATAAAACTGAAAGCAGTAATAATTTTTCTACTTTAAAAAGAGGAAAGAAAAGACCCTGTTTCTAAGAGACAAACACTCGCTCCTCTGACATAAGCAGGTAAATCCCTGCCCGCATCAAGTGATACTAATCTCAGACTCAGATTTCTGGCTTGTTTACATCTATCGTGTTTTTCCTTTCCTACCTTACTTCCAAAGAGCTAAGGGGAGAATTATTTCTTTGTTTCTCACTTTGGCATTTTACTCTTGCAATTAATAAAATACCCCCTCCCCTTGCATACAAGATGTATACCACCCTTTACACACAAAGTGGGGTAATTGGCCCCTGTGTGTTGTCTGTGTGGCTTCATCTACATGCCAGTTGGTAACCCTGTGAGATGCTAGTTTGGACAGAGAGTAGGGGAGGTGGGATTTTTTTCCACCAGATCAATCAAGGTCTTGAAACTGTGGAAAGTCAGGGCTCCATAGGGCTAGAGCCCATAAACCTTATTGATGTCTTTCCCTATAGTTTTGAGAAATTGACAAGTGGCCTGATTGGCTTTGACTTAGCAGCTGCCTCTGCCTTCCACCCTCCCATCACATCCCCAACACACACACATTACCGACTTTACAAACTGGAAGAATTGAAATTGCTTCAAATGGAGTGGGCACTCTCACATACTCAAATGATGCCTGTCTCTGAAAAAGCGAAAAGGTGACAACTCTCTTTCTCTGTTAACAAAGATTATCTTTTGAAAATTTCAGCTAAGGCCAGGCACGGTGGCTCATGCCTGTAATTCCAGCACTTTGGGAGGCTGAGGTGGGCAGATCACTTGAGGTCAGGAGTTCAAGACCAGCCTGACCAACATGGTGAAACCACGTCTCTACCAAAAATATGAAAATTTGCTGGGCGTGGTGGCAGGCGACTGTAATCTCAGCTACTCGGGAGCCTGAGGCATGAGAATCGCTTGAACCTAGGAGGCAGAGGTTGCAGTGAACCGAGACAGTGCCATTGCACTCCAGCCTGGGCGACAAGAGCAAAAACTCTGTATCAAAAAAAAAAAAAAAATCTCAGCTAAGACTGTTGTTTGCAGACCCAATTGAGACTTGTGTTTAAGAACATTTCCATTCTAAAAATCAGTGATCATGTACAACACTGAAAATAAAATCACTCCTCCACAAATAAATGCTAACTAGAAAATAAGTTATTTTTCTCCCATGTAAACAATGAACACTGACCTTTCTCTATTGCCTTAGCTTAACATAATTAATTGAAAATAATTTTGTAACCCATTTGTATATAGAATTGTTTCTTTCGATTTCTTTAATGTGTTAAGATTTTAAAACAGCATGTTACAACGAGTGTTTATAGAAATGAATTAGGCTATAGCATTCTTATAAGGGTTGCAGTTTTATCACTATTTTTATTTTTTATGGGTACATAGTAGATGTATATATTTATGGGTTACATGAGATTTTTTTTTTTTTTTTTTTTTTTTTGGGGTTTCGCTTTTTTTTTTTTTTTTTTTTTTTGAGACGGAGTTTCGCTTTTGTTAACCAGGCTGGAGTGCAATGGCGTGATCTCGGCTCACCGCAACCTCCGCCTCCTGGGTTCAGGCAATTCTCCTGCCTCAACCTCCCGAGTAGCTGGGATTACAGGCATGTGCCACCATGCCCAGCTAATGTTTTGTATTTTTAATAGAGACGGGGTTTCACCATGTTGACCAGGATGGTCTCGATCTCTTGACCTCGTGATCCATCCGCCTCAGCCTCCCGAAGTGCTGGGATTACAGGCTTGAGCCACCGCGCCCGGCCACATGAGATATTTTGATACAGGCATGCAATGTGTAATAATAACATTAGGGTAAATGGGATACCCATCACCTCAAGCATTTATCCTTTGTGTTACAAACAATCCAATTACACTCTTTTAGTTATTTTAAATTATTTTTGACTATAGTCACCTTGTGCTAGCAAATACTGGGTCTTTCTCATTCTTTCTATTTTTTGTACCCATTAACCATCCCCATTCCCTCATAACCACCACCAACTCTCCACTATCCTTCCCAGGCTCTGGTAAGCATCCTTCTATTCTCTGTCTCCATGAGTTCAGTTGTTTTGATTTTTAAATTCCACAAATAAGTGAGAACATATGATGCCTGTCTTTCTGTGTCTGGCTTATTTCACTTAACATAACAATATCCAGTTCCACCCATAGTGGTGTAAATGACAGGATCTCATTCTTTTTATGGCTGAATATTACTCTATTGTGTATATATACACATTTTCTTTATCCATTCATCTGTTGATGGACACTTAGGTTGCTTCCAAATCTTGGCTATTGTGGATAGTGCTGCAATAAACATTGGAGTGCAGATATCTCATGGATAGCCTGATTCCTTTTCTTTTGGGTTTATAACCAGAAGTGAGAATTCTGGATTTCATGGTAGCTCTATTTTTAATTTTTTGAGGAACTACCAAACTGTTAACAATAGTGAGTGTACTAATTTACATTCCTGCTAGCAGTGTACAAGGGTTCTCTTTTCTCCACATCCTCACCAGCATTTGTTATCACTGACTTTTTGATAAAAGCCATTGTAACTGGAGTGAGATGATATCTCATTGTAGTTTTGACTTGCATTTCTCTGATGATCAATGTCGAACACCTTTTTATATACCTGTTTGCCATTTGTATTTCTTCTTTTGAGAAATGCCTATTCAGGTCTTTTGCCTATTTTTTAATCAGCTTATTAGAATTTTTCCTATACAGTTTGAACTCCTTGTTCAATCCCTTATCAGCTGGGTGGTTTGGAAACATTTTCTCTCATTCTGTGGGTTCCTGCTTCACTTTGTTGATTGTTTCCCTTGTTGTGCAAATGCTTTTTACCTTGATATGAGCATATTGTCCATTTTGCTTTGGTTGCCTATGCTTATCAGATATTACTTAAGAAATCTTTGCTCAGTCTAATGTCCCAGAAAGTTTCCCCAATGTTTTCTTTAGTAGTTTCATAGTTTGAGGTCTTAGATTTAAGTCTTTAATCTATTTTGATTCGATTTTTGTATATGGTAAGAGAGGGGGGTCTAGTTTCATTTTTTTGCATATGGTTATCCAATTTTTCCAGCACCATTTATTGAAGAGACTGTCCTTTCCCCAGTGTAAGTTCTTGGTACCTTTGTAAAAAATGAGTTCACTGTAGATGTACAGATTATCTGTGTGTCTGTTTTTATCTCAGTATCATGCCATTTTTGGCTTACTATAGCTGTGTAGTATAATTTAAAGTCAAGTAACATGATTCTTCCAATTTCGCTCTTTTTGCTTAGGATAGCTTTGGCTATTCTGGATCTTTTGTGGTTCCACATAAATTTTAGAATTGTCTTTTCTATTTTTGTGAAGAATGTCCTTAGCATTTTGATAGGGATTGAATTGAATCTGTAGATTGCTTTGGGTAATATGCACATTTTAACAATGTTAATTCTTCCAATCCATAAACATGGAATATCTTTCCATTTTTGTGTGTCTTCTTCAGCTTCTTGCATCAATGTTTTATAGTTTTCATTGCAGAGATCTTTCCAGTCTTTGGTTAATTCCTAGGTATTTTATTTTATTTTTACCTATTGTAAATGAGATTACTTCCTTAATTTCTTTTTCAAATCGTTTGCTGTTGGCATATAGAAATGCTAGTGATTTGTATATGTTGATTTTATATCCTACAACTTTACTGAATTTGTTTCTCAGTTTTAATAGTTTTTTGATGGAGTCTTTAGGTTTTTCCAAATATAAGATCATATCATCTGCTAACAAAGAAAATTTGACTTCTTTCTTTCCAATTTGGATGTTCTTTACTTCTTTTTCTTGTTTGATTGCTCTAGCTAGGACTTCCAGTACCATGTTGAATAACACTGGTGAAAGTGGGCATCCTTGCATGCTCCTGATCTTAGAGGAAAGGCTTTCGGTTTTTCCCCATTCAGTCTTACACTATCTATGAATCTGTCATATATGACGTTATTATGTCATGGTATGTTCCTTCTATACCCAATTTTTTAGGGGTTTTACCGTAAAGAGATGTTGAATTTTACCAAATGCTTTCTCAGCATTTGAAATAATTATATGGTTTTTGTCCTTCATTCTGTTGATATGAGGTATTACATTAATTGATTTGCATATATATCTATTGTATTTTTTTATTTGACGTTACCATGAGGCTTGCAAACAGTATCTTATAACCCATTATTTTAAGCTAATAACAACACCGTTTGCATAAACACACAAATAAGCAAAACAAAATTAATAAACACTCTACACCTTAACTTTGTTCTTACCCCACTGTTAAACTTTTTCTATTTATATCTTATTGTATGGTCTATGTTTTAAAAAATTGTTTTGGTTATTATTTTTGTTTGGTTCTTTATTTAGTCTCTTTTTCCTTCCTTCCTTCCTTCCTTCCTTCCTTCCTTCCTTCCTTCCTTCCTTCCTTCCCTCCTTTTTGGTAGATTTTTTGCTCTTGTTGCCCAGGCAGGAGTTCAATGGCACAGTTACGGCTCACTGCAACCTCTGCCTCCTGGATTCAAGGGATTCTCCTGTCTCAGCCTCCTGAGTAGCTGGGATTACAGGCACCCGCCACTATGCCCAGCTAAGTTTTGGTATTTTTAGTAGAGACGGGCTTTCACCGTGTTGACCAGGCTGGTCTCAAACTCCTGACCTCAGGTGATCTGCCCGCCTCGGCCTCCCAAAGTGCTAGGATTATAGGCACGAGTCCCCATGCCTGGCCTCATTGTTTAGTCTTTCTACTTAAGCTAAGAGTAGTTTACACACCACAATAAGAGTGCAACCATATTCTGTGGGTTTTTGTGTGTGTGTGTGTACTTACCATTACCAATGAGTTTTGTACCTTCAGATTTCTTATTGCTCATTAATGTCCTTTTCTTTCTGATTGAAGTACTACCTTTAGCATTTCTTGTAGGACAGGTCTGGTATTGATGAAATTCCTCAGCTTTTGTTTGTCTGGGAAAGTATTTCTCATTCATGTTTGAAGGGTATTTTCACTAAATATCCTATTTTAGGATAAAGGTTTTTTCCTTCAGCACTTTAAATATGTTATGCCACTCGCTCCTGGCCTGCGAAGTTTCTACTAAAAAGTCTGCTGCCAGACATATGGGAGGTCCGTTGCATGTTATTAATTTCTTTTCTCTTGCTGCTTTTAGGATCCTCTGTTTATCCTTTACCTTTGGAAGTTTGATTACTAAATGCCTTGAGGTAGTCTTCTTTGTGTTAAATCTGCTTAGTGTTCATAGCCTTCTTGTATTTGAATATTGTTATCTTTCTTGAGGTTTGGGAAGTTCTCTTATTATCCTTTTAAATAAACTTTGTACCCTTACCTCCCTCTCTACCTCCTCTTTAAGGCCAATAACTCTTAGATTCACCCTTTGGAGGCTATTTTCTAGAACGTGTAGGTATGCTTTATTATTCTATATTCTTTTTTTCTTATATGAGTGTGTATTTTCAAAAAGCTTATCTTACAGTGTATTAATTCTTTCTTCTGATTGGTCAATTCTGCTATTAAAGGATTCTGATGCATTCTTCAGTATGCCAATTGCAGTTTTCAATCCCAGAATTTCTGCTTGATTCTTTTTAATTATTTCAATCTCTTTGTTAGTTTATCTGATAGAATTCTGAATTCCTTCTCTGTGTTATTTTGAATTTTTTTGAGCTTCCTCAAAACAACTATTTTGAATTTTCTGAAAGGTCACATATCTCTGTTCCTGTAGGATTGATCCCTGGCAGCTTATTTCATTCATTTGGTGAGGTCATGTTTTCCTGGATGGTCGTGGTACTTGTAAATATTCATCTGTGTCTGGGCATTGAAGAGTTAGGCACTTAATACAGTCTTCACAGTATGGACTTGTTTATACCCATCCTTCTTGGGAAGGCTTTCCAGATATTACAAAGGACTTGGGTGTTGGGATCTAGGTCATATCTGCATTACGGGGCAACTCAAGCCCAGTAACACTGTGGTTCTTGCAGAGTCATAGAGGTATCACTTCAATGGTCTTGGATAAAATTCAGAAAAATTAGCTGGATTACCAGGCAGAGACTCTTGTTCTCTTTCCTTACTTTCTCTCAAACAAATAGAGTCTCTCTGGTTCTGAGTTGTCTGAAGCTGGAGGTGAAATGACACAAGAACCCCTGAGCCCACCACCACTGGGACTGTGCTGGTTCAGACCTGCAGCCAGTATTGCACCGGGTCTTGCTCAAGGCCTGCTATAACTGCTACCTGGCTACTGCCTATGTTCGCTCAGGGCCCTGGGGCTCTGCGGTCAGCAGGTAGAGAATATAGCCAGGCTTGTATCCTTCCCTTCAAGGTGGTGAGTTTCCCTAGGCCCTTGGCAGGTCCAGAGGTGCCATCTGGGAACCAGGGACTGGAATCGCAAACCTTAAAAGTCTACCTTGGTGTTCTATTTTACTGTGGCTAAGCTGGTACTATGAGATGTAGTCCTTCCCACTCTTCCCTCCCCTTTTTACATGCAAAGGAGCCTCACCCCACAGCCTCTACCAGCACAGGCCCATGGAAAGTACTGCCAGGTTACTACTGATGTCCCCTTAAGGCCTAAGGGCTCTTCAGTCATCTTATGGTAAATGCTTCCTGACCTGGGACTCACTCTTCAGGACAATGGGCTCTCCTCTGGTCCAGGGCAAGTCCAGCAATGCCATCCAAGAGCTAAGGCATAGAATTGCAGACCCCAAGAGACCCCTGTGGCTGAGCTGTCACCTAAGGTGCAGGACAAAGTCTCCTTTACTTTTCCGTCTGCTTTTCTGAAGCAGAAGGAGTCTCACCACATAGCCACCACAGCTTGGAATGTGCTGATCTCACCTGAAGCCAGCTAGTTTCAGATTCTCACCCAAGGCCGTGGCATCCTACCTGGGTATTACTGCTGGTTATTCTGGGTCCAAGGGCTTTTTAGTCAGCAGGTGATTGGACCTGCCAGGACTAGCTCCTTCCCTTCAAGGCAGTGGGTTCTCTTCTGGCCCAGGGTGTGTCCAGAAATGCTGCCTGGAGCTAGGGCCTGAAAAGAGGTCTTCATGACGTTGAGTGCTGCTCTATCCTGCTGGGGCTGAGATGGTATCCACGAGGCAAGACAAAGCCCCCTTTACTCTTCCCTCTCCTCTCCTCAAGCAGAAGGAGCGTGTCTCTTATGGAATCATGAGCTATGCAGCCTGGGGTTAGGAGAGGGGTAATGCCAGCACTACCTTAGCCGTCCCAGGTGGTATTTCAGATCATGTGTCCTTCACATCCACTGGCTTTGAGTCCAGTTCAGCACTAGAACTTGCCTAGGAGTTATAGTCCTTGTGGCCTAGGCTGCCTTTCAAGTTTATTTAGGATTCCAGAGCACTTGAGCCTATGATGCGAGACTTGCCAGAACTCAAGTTCTAATTGCTGGGCTAGGTGACTCTCCTCCAGCTAGAACTGGTTAAATACAGCCTCCATGGGCAGTTGTCAGTTGACTTCAGTCTGGTTTTGTTTTCTGCTGTGACAGGGCACCATGGAGTTCAATCCAATGTCTCTCAGTCCCTGTGCTCTTCCTCTCCCAAGTGCACAGATTATCTCTCCACACCACACAGCTGCTTCATGGGGATGGGGAAGGGGTAGCATCAGCGATTCAAGACTGTCTTCCCTACCCTCTTCCAGTGCCTCTTTCAGTGGTATGAAATTAAAACCAGGTACAGTGAGTGCTCACTTGATTTTTCGTTCTTATGAAGATTTGTATGTGTGCGTATAGCTAGTTGTCAAATTGGTGTCCTTCCAGGGGGTGGGAATGATTGGTGGAGCCTTCTGTTCAGCCATCTTTCTCTGCCCTCTATCACTATTTCATTTTTTTTTTTCATTTTTATTTAGATTCAGTAGGTACATGTCCGAGGTTTGTTACATGGGTATATTGCATGATGTTGAAGCTTGGGCTTCTTTTTTTGTGTGTGTCCCATTTATTTATTTTATTGCATCTTACGTTTTGGGGTACATGTGAAGAGCATGCAAGATTGTTGCATAGGTACACAAGTGGCAGTGTGATTTGCTGCCTTCTTCCCCATCACCTACATCTGGCATCTCTCCCCTTGCTATCTCTCCCCAGCTCCCCACCCCACACCATGGAATATTATGAAGCTTGGGCTTCTTAATGATTCCGTTGCTCAAGTAGTGTACATAGCACCTGATAGGTAGTTTTTCAACCCGTGTCCCCCTCCCTCCTTTCCCTTCTTTGGAATACTCAGTTTTCATTGTTCCTACCTTTGTGTCTGTGTGTAGCCAATATTTAGTTCCCACTTACTAGAACATGCCATATTTGGTTTTCTGTTCCTGAGTTAATTTGCTTGGGATAATGGTTTCCAGCTGCATTCATGTTGCTGCAAAAGACATGATTTCAGTATTTTTTATGGCTGTGTAGTATTCCATGGTTTATATGTACCACATTTTCTTTATCCAATCCACTGCTGATGGGTACCTGGATGGATTCTATGTCTTTGGTATTGCAAATAGTGCTTTGATGAACATATGGGTGCATGTATCTTTTTGGTAGAATAATTTATTTTCCTTTGCATATATATCCAGTAATGGGATTGCTGGGTTGAATGGTAGTTTAGCCCTCAATTCTTTGAGAAATCTCCAAACTGCTCTCCACAGTGGCTGATCTAATTTACATTCCCACAAACAGAAATAGTGTATGTCTTTATATATTTATAAATTAAATCTCAAAGATCTACTCAGATACATTTAGTTATATTAGTCATCATTTTAATGATTCTATATGTGTAGGAGTAAGTTAATGAGCCTGTTTATTATATTTAAAGCAGTTATACTTACGTTTTAGCTGGAAACTGTGACCTTCCACTAATCTTTAAAGATGAGAAGCCTTTTCCTAATGCTACTGCAAACCTGGACTGAGAGTTAACAGCCAGGTTCTGGCCCTGGCTGTTCTGCTAGCTAGCTATGTCACCTTGAACCCATCACATACCCTCTTCCCTGCTTCCCCAAGTCTCAGTTTCTGTATATATAAAATAAGTTGATCCCTAAGGTCATTTTCAGCTATGTGAGCCTGTATTTTGAAATAAATGTTGTAACTAAGACAAAATTTATCAACAATTGCCGTATTGTGTCTCAAAGAAGAAGACAGAGTCTGGATAACTGAAGAGCGGAAGAGAGAACTGTGGCAGCCATGGAGGGCACTGCCGGGAACTCCCCTCCCCGGGAAATGAATTTGACATTTAGTTGTAAGAAATATCGTTAGTTGAGTACTTCTACCTATTAGCACCTTAGGATCTGCTTCAGCTATGTTCTTTGTGGGCATTCCCAGCCAATGGTTGAGTCTTATAGGGGGTACTAGGACCTGGCCATTTCTGCCCAATGTGGGACTCATCTAAAGGGCAATATTTGTTCCAGAGCCTCTACTAAGTTGGCTGAACTTTTGTCAGATCTCCATCTTGGTCTGAGTCTCTCCCTATTCAATTCTTCTGCTTCCTTTTCTCTTTTGCAGATGTTACCCACAAGGCCCCATTAACCCCTCACACCTTTAACTCCACAGCTTCTGCTTTCTGGACGGCCCAGCTGATACAAGGATACAGCAGCATTTTAAGAGAAAATATAAAGGGAGAAATCCCAAGACCTATTGAATAGATGGTGATTAGACTAGTCTGGCTTATGCAGAGTATTTGGGTTGATGAATAGTTGAAAATTAAGCTGGCAAGATAGATTAAGGTCAGATCGATGGGTTGAATGACTGTTACTTAGGAGGTAGAGTTAAGGTTGGTGCCAGATTGGATCCCCGGACCAGCCCCAGACACATCTTCAATCACCTACCAAGATCATCCTCCAGGCCAGCAAGTAACTTCTCCATATCAAGAGATGGTTACTTTTGCAGACCTATGTGGTCTATTTCGGTGGTTCCCCAAATCCCCACTAGACACATCAGTATCACCTTGAGTGCTTGTTGAAAATAAATACCCCTGGCTCTTCCCTAGACTACTGAATCAGCATCTCTGTGAGCACCCCCTACTCCTGCCATTAATCACATGTGCAACCAGGTGTATCAGTTTTCTAATCTGCTATAACAAATTACCACAACCTCAGTGGCTTAAAGCAACACATGTTTATTATCTTACAGTTCTGGAGTTCAGAAATCCTCCTACATGAATCTCACTGAGCTAAAATCAAGGTGACTGCAAGGCTGCATTTCTTCTGGAGCCTCTAGGAAGGATTTGTTTCATTACCCTTTCCAGCTTCTAGAGGCTGCCCACATTCCTTATCTCATGGCCTCCTGCCTGCATCTTCAAAGCTAGAAACGTGTATCTCTTTGATCATTCCTCCATAATCACACTTCCCTGGGACTCACTTGTTTTGCCTTCCTTGTCCATTTTTTTTTTTTAATTCTTGTAACTACATTGGGCCCCAGATGATTATTCTTTTAAACTCAGCTGATTAGCAACCTTAATTCCATCTGCACTCTTGGTTCCTATTGCTATGTAACATAACACATTCACAGGTTTTGGAGGGATTAGGACGTAGAAATCATTTGGGCCATTCTGCCTACAACATCAGGTTTGGAAACCAGCAATCTATGTGATATAAATGTTTCTCCACAAGGCTATCATATCTGAAGAACTTTGTTCAACCAACGTGCATAACTGTATTGATGATAACATTTTCCTTTAAATTAAGTGACTATTCTTAAAAACATGCATGCCCTTTGAGCTGACAACTTCACCTCTAGGGATGTATCTAAAGAAAATAAATTTGACAAATGCACAAAGACTTAAGTACACAGATGTTCAACACTTTAGTGTTCATAATAGTGAAAAATCAACAACAACATGAATGTCTAACAGCAGGGCATTCATTAAGCAAACTGTTTCATCCCTCCAATATAATACACAGCCATTAAAAAATATACTATAGATCTATATTTATTCATTAAAATGAAGATTAAGTATAAAAAGTTATACACACATATACTGCACACACACATGCACTTTAAGCTCATTGTAAAAATATACATATATAATGTGAATACGTATAACTATTTATTACAGCATTGTTAATAGTAGTAAAAAACACTGTAAATGACCTCAATTTTTATCAAAAATAGTCTAAATAAATTATGTTACATCTATACAACTGAACACGATAGAGCAGATTAAAAAAATCAGGTAGATTTGTATACACTGATATGGAAAAACATCTAAGATATATCATTAATTGAGAAAAGCAAATTACGAAAGTGTAGTATTATTGCATTTGTGTTTCTTTTTAAAGGGAGATGTTAATGTGTCTGCGTGTGGAGTTGTTGCTTTGTGCAATGCTGCACAATTCCAAGGGAGGTCATTTACATTCTATCATATGATAGTCTATGTGACAAAGACTATGAAACACAGGGTGTGTGTATGTATATACATGCATGTACATGTGTTTTTGTGTGTATACATACATACACACCATTTGTGTATACAGTATATGTG
>NW_016107832.1:733727-736338 GCF_001604975.1 Cebus imitator
ATAGCTAATTCCAAACAATCTGTTAACAGTGGTTTCCTTTGGCAAGTATAATTGGGGAGACTGTGTATGTGTATATACGTGTGCGTGTGTGGTGGTGTTGGTCGGGGAAATTTTACTTTCACATTATATCCTTCTGTGCTGTTTAAACATTTTTACAAGCCTGTGTCACTTTCATGAAAATATATATATCATTTTTTGAGACAGAGTCTTGCTCTGTTGGCCAGGCTGGAGTGAAGTGGTGTGATCTCGGCTGAATGCAACCTCCACCTCCTGGATTCAAGCAATTTTCACCTCAGCCTCAGCAGTAGTTGGGATTACAGGCACCTGCCACCATGCCTGGCTAATTTTGTGTAGTTTTAGTAGAGATGGGGTTTCATCATGTTGCCCAGGCTGGTCTCAAACTTCTGAGCTCAAGCAATCTACCCGCCTCAGCCTCCCAAAGTGTTAGGATTAACAGGTGTGAGCCACTGAGCCCAGCCAAGAAAATTGTTTAAATATGTATTTTATGCAGAAAATTTTTGGGAAAATGAGCAGTGGCTATCTCTAAGTAGTTGTGATAATTGTGAAGCAGTAAAATATGTTCTGTTCTCTCCAAGTTTCTCTGATAACCCAGACCACTTTACCTGTCTTGTACTGTTCCTTTTGTAAGACTGGAAGGGAATCATATACTCCTGGGGGGCAGCTACAGCCTTAAGAGATTATCTAGGCCAGGCTGCTACCTTCAGACAGAGAAATTATTTAAATGATCCAGGAAAAATAATCGCCTATCAGGAAAATGTTAATAACTGTCTTTGGGAAATACTAATCAAATACTAATTACCTGTATTCAGTGATTATTTTCTTTCTCGGTTAGTTATAACTTCGTAGAAATAAAATTGAATTTTAAAAAACATTTATTGAATGTCCATTATAAAGTTATTTTCACATAAATTGTCACAATTTAAACTTCACAGTGACCCTGTGCAATTGATTGATGAGGAAACTGAGGCCGAGGCCTCAAGAAGATGTGTCTATACTGCTAAACTGGAGAGAGAAGATGGAACCAACATTTAATGAGCACCTACTATGTACTAGTTACAGTATATAGCTTACTTCATTTTATCATCACAGCATATGGAAGTTATTATTCCCATCTTGCTGATGAAGAAACTGAGGCTGTGAGAGGCTCAGTAATTTCCCCTAAGATCAAACAGCTTGAAACTTGGCAGAGCCAGAATGCCAAGCCAGCTCTTTTCTTCCCCTGTGCCTTCCTTTTTTTAAGACAGGGTCTCGCTCTGTCACCCCAGGTTGGAGTGCAGTCGTGCAATCATGGCTCACTGCAGCCTCAATCTCCTGGGCTCAAGCAATCCTTCTCCCTCAGCCTCCTGAGTAGCTGGGACTCCAGGTGCATGCCACCATGACTGGCTATTTTTTTAAAAAATTGTTGGTAGAGGCAAGGTCTCACTATGTTGCTCAGGCTTGTCTAGAGCTCCTGGGCTCAAGTGATCCTTCCACCTCTGCCTCCCAAAATGTTGGGATTGTAGGCATGAGCCACTGTGCCTGGGCCCAGCTCTTCCTCTTCTGTGAAAAGTGTTCACCCCATTAGCCTGCTGGGATATCTCCGCAACTTTCCCCTGGTGGGCCTTGAATCCCCTTGATATAATCTTGCAATCTTAAAAAAAATCAGTTTCTAAATTTCACCAATTACAGAATCTTGCATTTGAGGATCTCAAAACTTCTGCTCCTAAGACTTGTGAGCAATGATGGTTACAAAAATAAACTCAGCTCTGAGATTTAGTTAACAAAAAGATAAGAGCATTACTATTTCAAAATCATTTTTTTTTTTGTCCCTGAGGTGGTGGGCAGGGAAAAGAAGAGAGCTGTTTATTTTTGTGATAATTACTGTTTGGGTAAAAACAGTGACCCGTATAGGAATGTCTGTTAGTGATCCCTTGATATAACCATCAGAGAGGGGAAAGGGAAACGAGGAGCTGCTGTTTAAAAAATACAGAGTTCCAGTTTTGCAAGATGAAAATGTTCTAGAGAACTCTTGCCTAATAATGTGAATATTCTTAACACTACTCAACTTGACACTTAAAAATAGTTAAGATTGTAAAATTTAATTTTTTTTTTTTTTTTTAAGAAACAGAGTCTTCTCTGTCACCCAGAATAGAGTGCTGTGAAATGATCGTGGCTCACTACAGCCTTAAACTCCTGGGCTCAAGCCATCCTCCTGCCTCAGCCTCCTGAGTTGCTGAGACTACAAACACGTGTCACCACATCTGGCTAATTTTTAATTTTTTTGTAGAGATGATGTCTCACTATGTTGCCCAAACTGGTCTCAAATTCTAGACTCAAGTCAACCTCCACCTTGGCCTCCCATAGTGATGGGATTACAGTAATGATTTTTTTTTTAAGACTAGTCAAGTACAGTATTCAGAAGGGGCAGGACGAAGGAGAACAAGGAATTTGATCTGTAACTGTGAACAGTCAATTGAGATAACTCACTACCTTCAGACCAACCAAGATAGTAAATTTTATGTTATGTGTTTGTTATCTCAATTTAAAATTAAAAATAAAATCTAGGCCGGGAGCGGTGGCTCAAGCCTGTAATCCCAGCACTTTGGGAGGC
>NW_016107832.1:737654-748181 GCF_001604975.1 Cebus imitator
GGTAACATGAGTGAAACTCCCATCAAAAAAAAAAAAAAAAAACTGGAAAAAGAACAAGGCAAACCAAAAGAAAGTACGGTAAAGGAAATAACCAAGATAAAAATAAAAGTGGAGGTTTCCCTTGGAGAGGATGGGCAGTGTCTTGAAAGGAGACCTCGGGGAGGGGTGCCTCGGCAGTGCTGGTAATGTTCTATATCTTGAGCTGGCTGCTGATGACACAATTGTTTTCACTTTCTGACAGTCCGTTGAGCTGGAATTCACTCTCTCTAGAGAAAGAAAGTTTAAAAAGGCACAAATCCTTTTATTTTTTTTTTTGAGACAGAGTCTTGCTTTGTCGCCAGGCACCAGGCTGGAGTGCAGTGGCACGATCTCAGTCAGCTCACTGCAACCTCCGCCTCCCGGGTTCAAGCAATTTTCCTGCCTCAACCTCCCGAGTAGCTGGGACTACAGACGCGTGCCACCACACCCAACTAATTTTTGTATTTTAGTAGAGACGGGGTTTCACTGTGTTGGCCAGGATGGTCTTGATCTCTTGACCTCGTGATCCTCCTGCCTTGGCCTCCCAAAGTGCTGGGATTACAGGCGTGAAAAAGGCACAAATCTTAAGTGGCCATATATATATATACATATATTTACTGAGATATATTTATATATTTACTGAGATTATATATATACATTTACTGAGATAAATATATCTACATATTTACTGAGATATACATATATTTACTGAGATAAATATATATATACATTTACTGAGATAAATCTCTCTCCGTCTATATATGTATGTATATACATATATATATACATATATGTATATATGTGTGTATACATGTATATATACGTATATACATATACATATATATAGACAGAGGGAGAGAGATTTATCTCGGTAAACATATATATATATTTATCTCAGTAAATAGATATATTTATCTCAGTAAATATATGGAAATATTTCTCAGTAAATATATATATTTATCTCAGTAAATGTAGATATACATTTATCTCAGTAAATATATATATATTTATCTCAGTCTATATATATTTGTATATATACATATATACAAATATATATATACACATACATATATATATAGACAGAGGGAGAGAGACAGATTTAAATTTTTGTAGGTACCTAGTAGGTGTATACATTTATGGGGTTCACAAGATGTTTTGATACAGGCATGCAATGTGAAATAAGCACATCACGGAGACTGGCATGGTACGGGCATAAAAACAGACACATAGACCAATGGAACAGACTAGAGAACCCAGAAACAAATCCACACACCTACAGTGAGCTCATTTTCAGCAAAGGTGCTAAGAACATACACTGTGATCTTTTAGACTTCCTTGAAGAGTTTCCCCAAAAAGAGAAATTATAATTTTATTATTCTGTTTCACCCAGTACATTATTCTCCCCCTGATGCTTAGCATAGTATCTTTCATAGAGCAGGCACTCAATAAATGTGGACTTGCCTTTAATGGCTTTATATATCTCAGCATTGAATCTGCCATTATTGGAATACGAACCACAGATAATGAGACTAATAGTAGTGATTTAAACACATACAGCACTTTGCAATTCAAAGCTCTGAATCCCTGACTTTCATGTAAGTTGAACAGGTTGCCCGGATCACTTAAGATGTATGGATCAGATGTACATGTGGAGGTTCTCCTGACCTGGAAATGGTGGCTATGCTGGTTATACTGACAAAGTAGGGTAACATTGTCCTTACATTCATCTAGTGTGACTGCCCATCCTGGTTTGCCTGGGACTACTCTGATTTTAGCATTAAAAGTCCCATGTCCCAGGAAATTCCTCATTCCCAGGCAAACCAGGACAGTTGGTGACACTATATCACTTTACGTGCATGATCTCATTAGCCTTCACAATAACCTTATTAGGGAGGCACTATTATTATTTTTATTTTCCTGATGAGAGACTGAAGGCTCAGAGGGGTGAAGTCACCTGTATAAAGCCACGCAGCTAGAAAGTAGTGGAGTCTCAACTTTAGTCCTCGTTGGACTGACTCCAAAGTCAACATTCTTTCCACTCTGCTGCAGCTGCAGAGAGCCAAAATAGACAGGCGACCTCAGTCAGTGGGGACTGAATTACTGAAGTTCTCCTATTAGAAAGGACATTCTTCAACTTGTCCAGAGAATGACAGACAGAATTCAAGATCAGCTGGGAGAAGTGCAAATTGGGATAGCTTCCTTGGCCCAGAGCCGAAAGCTGTGGTTTAGTGCAGTCATTCTGGATAAGGAGTTGATTAAAACCTTCAAATGTGAACAAGTTTTGCAGTTCTCCCTAGATAGAGAAGCAAATCCCAATGACCTATTAAATTCATTGGCAAAGAGCTAAATTCCCTGAGGACTTGGAGCAGCTCATCTGAGTACAGTTTCTAGATAACTTACGAAGCAGGATGGCCAAAATCTACCCAGAGTGGAAATTCAGAATCAGTTACAGTTTGAGCTAATTGGTGTCGGTTTTTTCCAAATGACCCACAAAGACTGTTTTCTGATCTTTCAGGTTCAGTAAGTCCAGGTTCCTATCATAGACCCAAAGATTCAGGAGGAAATGCAGGGTTGGAAGCTCCAGGATGGAACTTTCAGGAAGCACCTGGACAGAAATTGCGAAAGCTGAACATGAGAACAAGTAAACAGGGCACAGAAGCAGTAATGTGTTCCCAAACCAGCGAAACAGCAATTATATTCAAGAGATGCCATGATGGGATATTCTGAGGTGCGCAATAAGCACATCATTTGAACTTCATTATTTTCCCAGAAGCACAGCTGGACATGTCTCAACTCTCCAGCCATGCCATTTAGCGTGTTCTACCTAAGTGCTCTGCCCCCGGCAGGTAGAGCAAACCTCAGTATTAACATGTTTGTTCATATCACTGACATTAAATTTCATTTCATCCTCAAAAGCCAAAGGACGATCAGCCTTCAAGACTCCATTAGCTAATCCCATAACATATAATCATGCAGAAGGTTTCAGAAATTCAGGTGCACTTTCTTGCTTATAAGCCAACACACTTTGTGACATAAATAATAACACATAATCAACAGATACTTTAACCAGGCAGAAATCCAACCAATGGATTATTCAGACTTGGTTATTATTATCTGTTACCTGAAGCTGATAGAGTAGATAATTCTGAATAGACTGAGGGGCATCATTGTCACCCACCTCCTAAAGGAAAGTGCCAGCTTTCAGAAGGACAATGCCCATGTCTGAGCCATCTCTGTATTTTGTCATGCCTAGCACAGCAACGTAGTTCAGTAAATTTTTTCCCAAAAAAATAAATGAATGAAAATAGCATTGTGTCGCTGACCAATTGATATTATTCTTGGCCAACAAAGAAAACAAATGAACTTTATAGAGTCTTTTTGGACCTTCTCAAGACTGGAATCACCAACCTCCTCTGATCTCCCATGGTTCCCTGGGCTTCCCCTATTTCCTTGACACCAAGTCACAGCACAGGTCACACTGTGTTTATCCCAAATGACTGTTTATTTGTCTGTCTTCCCCTCTAGACTGTGAACTAGGTTTGCCCTGACCGTCACTGCATCCCCAGTGCTGTTTGTGAATGACTGGTTGTGTGAAATATTAATTCTACTCTATGTTCCAGAGGCACTACTTTGAATCTAAGGAATAATCCATGTACCACTCTTTCTCCAGGTGCCCTTGCTCATCCGACTGTGTGGTCTTAGGCAAATAGCTCAGCTTCCTGGGAGCCAGCTTCAGTTAGAGTAGTGGGCTCAGGGATTCCCTGACACCAGGACTCTGGGGGGGACCTAAGGCTGGAGGCAAGAGTAGATTGTTCCTCCCGAAAAAGTTGACAGAGGGAGGCTTGGTTTTCTGGTGATAAGGTATAGAGCCTTTGGCTTCAGATAGATTAAGGCTTAAGGTATATGTCCAGTACTTTCCTACTAACTTTGGGCAATTACCCCATCCCCAGCCTCATTTCTTCACCATGGCTCATTTTGAGCTTCTTATCCTTACCGTTGTGTATCCTCAAGGTGAATTCATAATTTTGTGTGCATGCGTGTTTAGAATTTTAAAATAATGTTTGAACAATAAAGGCTATCATTTACTGAACATGCAATGTGAGGTGGGCTCTGTGCTAAGTGCCCTAGATGCATCATCTGAGCAAAATAACCCTTAGAGGCAAGAATTAGTGTGCTATTTGAGAGATAAAGAAATTAATTCTTGGAGTGGTTTAGTAAGTGGCCCAGCCCATGCAGCTGGTAAGTCGATCAGGGATGCAAGCCTGGTTTTGTCTAACTCCAAAAGCTCATCCTCTTAACCAGTGCACTAACTGCTGTAATTAAAGGATATTAAAATAAAAACATGTAAAAGCCAAAGTATACAAGAAATAAATAGAAAAGCTTTTACTTTATCTTGAAAAGCCATTAGTTCCAGGCGCATTCTGATGTCAAATGGAAAAAATAATAAGGCTGGTTCATCAGTTAACAGAAGCAAACAGGCCATCTTTCCAGTATGCTGGTCCTTTCTCCCCATTACTAGCTAAAATGATTACCATCCACTCAACCACTTTAATGACTCCTGACTCAGAGATTTCGTAGCTAAAAATTCCTCTCTAAAAGAACTTTGCAAGCATTATTTCTTTTTTGTCCTATGTAACAATCCTGACGATCTGCACATGTACCCCAGAACTTAAAGTATTATTTAAAAAGAAAAAAAGAAAGAAGAAATTTTTTTAAAAAAGCAGAAGTCATCAGTTATCAATCTTCTAAAGCCAGGAGTTCTTTCAAAATTCTATAAGATCTTTTGTCAAATGCATTTAGCGGTGTATGAGGGAAATACTAAACGCCCTTTTCACTATCCTTCCCCAGAGAGTTTCAGACCTCATGGACGCTGTGTAACATTGGGAATGACTTTGGTGACTAAAACTGGTCCTGTTGCCCTAGTTTCAGGACAAATTTTGCAAACTGCTTAGATGTCAGGGGAAGCACATTTTAGTCAAAGCAAGCGCAATTTCCATCCTGTTAGAGACAGGCCAATTACCGTGCCAGGTTAGAGAAGAAAGGAGACAGGCTACAGGCACAGGGGCTTGCAAAGAGACAGGTCTATGCTTTGGGGGCTCTGCTGCTCTCTGCTGGCCACAGGCCATCGCTGTAGTCACCGAGAAGTCATTCATTCAAAGCGCTGCTGCTGGGGTTTCTTCTACTATTGTCACTACCACTAACTAGTACCATTTATTGAGTTCCCTATGGGTGCCAGGTTCTGAGCTAGGTGCCATGGAGGCAGAGATGACACATCTTGATCCTCATCGTTGGGAAGCTCAGCCTATTGGGGAAGACAGATTCTCAAATGGAGAATTATAATAAAGTGCAGTAAGTGTCGAAAGAGAGTGTGAAAAAAAAATCCTTGTGTTGCCTTAATCAGTAGTACTGAGTTCCTATTCTGTGTCAACTGCCTAGTGAGGTTCTGGGGATATAAGCACAGAACTTTATAGTTGTAGCTGTCCGCTCAGTACACGTCTCATCTCATTTCATCATCACAACAAATCCGTGAGGTTTACAGGGAAGATAGCAATAGCCCTATTATATAGATTAGGAAGCCAAGACTCAGAGAGGTCGCACGAGTTGCCAAATGTAACACAGCTAGCTGCTAGGTTATAGAGGCTTGGACTCAATGGACTTCTAATTCAATCTCTTTACTGCTGCCCCACACTGCTTGGTGCTGTTTACTGACCGGTTGGTAGGGTAGTGGTTAAGACTAAGTGCTCCTAGAGCCAGGCTACCTGGGTCCACCCTGACTCTACCACTCTCTAGCATCAGGCAAATTACTTAACTTCTCTGTGCTTCATTTCTCCCATCTGTCAAACGGGAAGAATAACAGTACTTAACTTACAAGATTATTTTGAGGATTAAATGAGTAAATGCTTATGTCAATTATATAATAAAGAATAAATGTCAACTCTTTTATTATTATTATTATTATTATTATTATACAGATGAAGGTCTCACTATATTGCCCAGACTGGCCTTGAACTACTGGGCTCAAACCACCCTCCCGCCTCAGCCTCCTAAAGTGCTAGGATTACAGGCATTAGCCACTGCAACCAGCCGTCAGCTCTTAATAGTACTGTCAACACATGAGGCAGAACAACTTGGGGCAAGTGAGAAGAGATGCAGATTCAGGGAAGGTGCTAAATGCTGCCGAAGTAACATCTGATTCGTTATTCTTGCTTAACAGGAAAAAAAACCTTCCAGCTCTCTATACAGAGTGCACTCTGATATCTCATTCTTTCAATCCTCCAGGGACAGCCTTGACTCCAAAAGTATCCGCACAAGTAATGGAGCCACAGAAAGTGGAAGAACCAATTCTGCCCTGGAGAGATGACCTCTGCCTTTGTAGGGTCAGGAGCAGAAGAAAACTGTCAAAAGGACCAGGATTTATAAAAAGCGTCTATTATAGAGGATTTATCATTGAACAAGTCATCTTATCCGTATCTTTAAAACAGGGTCAGTATGGGTTGATACTAGACATAGGGCAGATACTTAATTATATAATGATATTTGAATTGGCTCTTCCTTCTGTATCAATACTCTGGGATGCCGTGACAATCTCCTTCTCCCACTTCGCTTTTCCTCAAATCACTCTGACAGCTCTTCTTTTGGCTCCTCCATGAGCTCTTCTGCCACCCCTTAAATGCTAGTGTCCCCCAGGGATCTTTTCTTGGCCTCCAGTCCTCACACACTACACTCTTTTTCTAAGTGATTGTGTCATTTCCGACATCAATGACCATCTATTTCCAAGTTGATAACTCCAAAATCTCTGTCTCCTGCCAAGACCTCTGCCCAAGCTTCAGCCTCATCATCTACCAGTCTGCTAGATATCAGCACCCAGGCGCCCCACAGGCACCAGTCCCTGCCAAATATGTTTCTCCACTGTGTTCCCTACATTATTTTCTGACATCAGCATTAACCTAGCCAGTCAAGGTAGGAACTTGGAAGTCATTCTTTTTTTATTCAGATATCACATACCATATATTTGCCTTTGTAAAGTGTACAAATCAGTGCTTTTTAGTAAGTTCACAAAGTTTCTCAACTAGTCCCACAATCTAGTTTTAGGACATTTCATCGCCCCTGAAAAGATTCTGCTTGTCCTTTAACAGTCACTCCCCAATCTCCACTCTCCCAGTCTCTGGAAACAATGAATCTGTGTTCTGTCTCCTTGGATTTGCCTATTCTGCAGATTTCATATAAATGTAGTTGTACAATATACGGAATTTTGTGATGGCTTCTTTCACTTAGCATAATGTTTTCACGGTTCATCCATGTTGTAGCATATATCAGGCCTTCATTCTTTCCTATGGCTGAAAAATATTCCACTGCATCGATTTATCACATTCCCTTTATTTGTCAGGTGACTGGCATTTGGGTTGTTTCCACTTTTGGGCTACTATGAATAATGCTGCTATGAACATCCACATACAAGTTTTTGTGTGGATATGTTTTACTTAGTTTTAGAGTTGCTGAGTATATACCTTACATTAGAATTGCTGGGTCATTTGGTAACTGTATGTTTAAGCTTTTGAGGAACTGCCAAACTATTTTCCAAAGTGAGCACACCATTTTACAAACCTACCAGTGATGTATGATGGTTCAAATTTCTCTAGGAGCCATTCTTGATCCCTCCCTCTCTCCCAATCCACACAGATAGTCAATCACCCAAGTCTTGCCAATTTAACATCCTAAACCTCTCTCAGTACTGCAATTGTTGCTCTTAGTCAGTTCTACATCATCTTTCACCTGGACTATTGTAATAGCCTTCAAGCTGGTTCTTGCCTGAGGCTACTCGTCTACCTGTACCAGCATGAGCTGTCTAAAAACAGGCCCCAAAGAATATCAGTTCCCTGTTTGAAGCCCTTAATGCAGTGACTCTCAACCCTGCCTGCATAGTAGAATCATCTGGGCAGATTTCAGATATCCTGATGCCTGGGCTGCATCCCAGGCTGATTAAATCAGAATATCCAGGTATGGTATCCAGGCATCAGTACTGTTAAAGCTCATGAAGAGATTCCAATATGTAGCCAAAAGCAGAAGCATTGATTTAGTGACTCCCTGTTGCTTATAAGATGAAGTTCAAGCTCCCCAGCATGGCCCATGGGTCCTCCATTATCTGACTCCTGTCTACTTCTTTATCTGCATCTTGTACCACCCCTCCCTGCATCACACATAATACCCCAGCCATGCTGATCTGCACGTGGCCTCCAGCAGAAACATATTTTTCTTCCCTGTCTTCTCTGTCTGGGAATGTCCTTCTCAGCTTTCTTTGCCTCAGGAGCTCCCTTCCACTCATTCCTTAGGATTCAATACCTCTAGAAACTCTTCCTTTATCACGTCCTTTTTGTCCTGTGTACTCCTTCAGCTCTATTGGAATTGTTTGTCTTCCCCGGAAGACTGGGACCTGCCCCTTCCCCTACCCGCAATCTAGCACCTGAAATTTATTATGCCCTGTAAGTAAGAGCTTGTGGGTGAGTGAATAAATTAATTAATGTCCTCAAAAGAGGACATTAATTGACACGACAAAATGTTGTGTACCATCTTAATAATCAGACCCTGAAGGCATCTAGGTCAGAGTAGACAAGGACCTCAACCATGAAGAAATGGCATGGTATACCCAGCCCCACCATACCAGCACACAGCTCCCTAGCCAGGGGAATCTCAGGTGCCACAGAAATTTGACCTCAACAAGAGAAGTTGGCTCTTGACTAGAACACACAGAAGTCTGGCCCCAGACTTGGCCCCTTGATTAGATATTCTCCTTACATATATCTCAACACTAAAATTACTTACCAACACTGCTATAGACTAAATGTTTGTGTCCCTCCAAATTCACAAGTTAAAACGTAATCCCCAATGTGATGATATTTAGGATGTGGGGTATTTGGGAGGTGAATAGGTCATGAAGGTGAAGCCCTCATAAATGGAATTAGTGCTCTTATAAAAGAGACCCCAGAGAGCTCATTTGCCTCTTCTGTCATGCGAGGACACAGAGAGAACACCACCATGTATGAACTAGAAAGATGGCCCTCACTAGACACTGAATCTGCCAGCATATTGATCTTGAGCTTCCTAGGCTTAAAATCTGGGAGAGATAAATTTCTACTGTTTATTAGCCACCCAGTCTATATAGCAGCCCCAGTGGACTAAGATTAACACTAACTGTCCATATTGCATGTCAGGTATAAGAGAAAGCACCATTTGAAGAAATATAAAAGTACATATAGATTAGAGTTCTTTATAAAACTCTGCTTTGTTGCTGTTTAATTCATGGTTCTCCACCTTGACTGCACATCGAAATCACCTAGGGAGTTTCAAAAATACTGACAGCTCTAAGTAAGTAAATCAATCAAATTACCTAATTTTTAAAATAAATAACAATACCAATTCCTGGGTCTCACACCCAAATATTCTGATTTAACTAGTTCAGCGGGCAGCCCGGACAGCAAGGGTTTCCAAAGCTCTTCAAGTGATTCTAATTTGCAGACATGATTGAGACCCACTTGCCCAAAAGCTACAGTCACGTGCCCCATAGCAATGTTTTGCTCAATCACAGGAACACAAGTACGATGGTGGTCCTACAATGGAATTAAAAATTTCCTATTGCTTAGTGATGTTGTAATCATAGTAATGTTGCAGCCCTAACACTGTAATGCAATGCAATGCATTACTTGTGTTTCAGATGACACTAGTGTTAACAGACTATTGCTCTGCGAGTCATATACAAGTCTAGCAATATGATTATGTATATGTAATACCTATACTAAATGATGACAAAAACAACTATGTTACTGGTTTAGGTTTTTACCATATCATATATTTTTTCATTATTTTCAAGTGCACTCCTTCTACTTATTAAAAAAAAAAAAGTTAAGTGTAAAACAGGCTCGGGCAGGTCCTTCAGGAGATATTCCTGAAGAAGGACTTGTTATCGTAGGAGATTACAGCTTCATGAATGTCACCACCCCTGAAGACCTTCTAGAGGGGGACAAGATGTGGAGATGGAATACCATGATATTGATGATCCTGACCCTGTGCAGGCCTAGGCTAATGTGTCTATTTGGTCTTAAGAGTTTAACAAAAACTTTCCAAACTGTGCTCTCTTTGACAGCACATGTAGTAAAATTGGAATGATACTGAGAATCATTGTACATGGCTCCTGTGCAAGGATGACACACAAATTTGTGAAGTGTTCCATTTAAAAAAATAAAAATTAAATTAAAATTTTAAAAGTAAATAAGCTTAGAGAATAAGGACATACATGAAGAAGATATTTCTGTACAGCTGCACAATGTGTGTTTTATACGTTATTACAAAAGAGTAAAAAAGGTAAAAAAATTAAAAGTTTATAAAGTAAAAATGTTATAGTAAGCTAAGGTCGATTATTTTTATTTATTTGTTATTTATTTATTTTGCATAATTAATTATTGAAGACAGAAAAAACTATATATATATATATATATATATATATATATATATATA
>NW_016107832.1:748274-752410 GCF_001604975.1 Cebus imitator
TGGTGCAATCACAGCTCACGGCAGCCTTGACCCCCTGGCTCAAGTGGTCCTCCCACCTCAGCCTCCCAAGTAGCTGGGACTACAGGTGTGTGCCTCCACACACAGTTAATTTTTTAACTTTTTGTACAGACCGTGTATTGCCATGTTTTCCAGGCTGGTCTGAAACTCCTAAACTCAAGCAATCCATCCACCTCAGCTTTCCAAAGTGTTGGGATTACAGGCGTGAGCGACCACATCTGGGCAAGAAAACAATATTTCTTATAAATTTAGTATAGCCTTAGAGTACAGTGTCTGTAAAGTCTACTGTAGCATATAGTGATGTTCTAGACCTTCACATTTACTCACCACCCACTCACTGACTCACCCAGAGCAACTTCTAGTCTTGCAACCTCCATTCATGGTAAGCACTTTTACACAGATGTATAATTTTTTATCTTTTATACTGTATTTTTACTGTTCCTTTTCTATGTTTAGATAAGTTCGATACACAAATATTTACCATTGTGTTCCCATTACCTACAGTATCCAGTATAGTAGCATGCTGTTCAGGTTTGTGGCCTGGGAGCAATAGGCCATACCATATAGCCTAGGTGTGTAGTAGGCTATCCCATCTAGGTTTATGTAAGTGCACTCTGTGATGTTCACACAACGAAATCACCTAACGACACATTTTTCAGAAGATACCCTCATCATTAAGCAACACATGACTGTGCTTCTTAGACTCCCAACACACTTCCCCTGACTTGGTTCTAGGGAGTCAATATTGTCAATGTTATAACTTGGTCTTAGAATGGTTTAGTGCTCCCGCCATCTTCTCCTTATGCCCAGTATCTGAAAGTCTTCTTCAAGGGCATTTTTTTGGGCATGGCGCTGACCACCTCCATGTGTTTCCTTCTCCTCAGGCCTTAGAGAGCTTATTCTCATTATTCCACTTCTATTTGCAAAGGAGCCTGAAACCCATCCTTATTTGCAGCTTGTCCTTTAAAACATCATCCCTACTGGCTTTACGTTTTGCCCTGTTCTTTCTGTGTCCAAACTGAAAGTCCAAAGTGAGAGAAACTCATGCTACAGAGTGACTCGCTGGGGTTTGGTGCCAAATCTTAAAACGCCCACTTTCCAATCGAGGGTGACTAAATTATGAAATAGCACCGCCCCCACCCCCTCCTTTTTATCTCCTCACATGCTTGCTATCACCTATTTTATAATTAGCAGTAGATTAGAATGAAAAAGATCTTCCTTCCTTCCTGAATTATGCTCTGCAAATATATTTTCTAAATTTTGACCTAAATTGCAGTCTGATTTAAAGTGTTTTTTGTTTGTTTGCCAGTTTTCTACAGAAATAAGAAAAAAAATAAAATTTTGTTTGTTTGTTTGCTTGTTTGCTTTTTTCATTCACTCAACAAATCATTAGCACATTTTGAACAAAGCAGCTTGAAAGCAGAGTTAGGCTATTTCTGTGCACAAAAGAAGAGCAACTAAGCTTGTGTTTTCACCAGTGGTCTTTTGTAGAAGAAGATAAGAGTCAATAGCTATGAGGGACCAAGGCTCAAGTTTCACTTACGGGAAACTGGGTTCACTTCTCCAAGTGGCACTGACAGCTTATATTCCAGGGTTAAGATTTACCAAGTCAGGGATCTCTTGTTTTCAGGGATAGTGTGGATTCTACATACTGGGTTTTTAGGGTACATATGATGAATAGTTTGGAAACGTTTCTGCACCAGTTTATCACTGGCAAGAGAGAGGTACCACTGCAGTCCTCTCTGAGAAGATTCCTCCCACAAAGCATCCCACTTCCTTTTCAAAATTTACTTATTTTGCTCATCAGCAATAAAATGAAAATGTGTCTTTCACTCTCTATAATCATCTCCCCAACTCAGCAACTTAAGGTGCCTCTGTCACTTTGATTTATTCAAATGATTTTAAATGTCAACTTATTGAAGATCTGCAAAGGACCATGAGTAATGTCACCCACTGCCCTGAAAAGCCAACGAATTTTAACTCTCTGAACGGATGTCAGACAAGGGCAAAGCTGAGCCCATGGACTTGCTTCCTGTCATGCTTCTCCATGGAGAGATTCAAGGTGCCTTGGGCATGCTCATTGAGGAAGGCACATCTCCTGCCGGTTTGTATGGCATCATATTGGCAAAAAGGAAAAATGGTCACTGAGAGGAGACTCTTCCCCACAACTATGATTTCTTAGAGAGCTGTGGCTTTATTTTGGTGCTTAATGAAGTGGAGCCTTTTTATCTCAGCTACAGTCTTGTCTTACTGAATTGGCAAGAGCCCCAGAAAACTCACAATTTAAATGAGGGTGCCAGGGCTTGAGGACTTTATTCGAGGCCTCATTAATTAGTCTATGAGGTTCATCTCACATGGTGCTTGGCACAGAGGTAGATAGCACTTGTGGCATGTTAATCATTGCTATGATTATGAAAAGTTCCTGTCTAGAGAGTTCCACCAGTAGTTAAGAGGTAGGATTTGACCTCTAACACACTGTGACTATCCCTGTCATTCTGTCCTGCTGGTGGCTGGCCTGGTGGTGCTCTAGGGTAATCAAAACCATTCTAAGAAACCTCAGAGAAATGTCTAAATTCTTCTGTTGGGTTGGAATTCGGTGAACGCCAATGGATCTTGAAATAATTGGATCAGTGTCTGAGGCTTAGAAAGGCAAGAGTTCTCTTTTGCCACGTGGGATTTGGTGTGAATTTGGCATTAATATCAGATCTGTGCTCTCTTGGCTTGCTACTTTGGGAAGAAAGCTGGTGGTGACCCCTCAAGGAAAGGATAAAACATTTAGCAGAGCCTTGTTTGCTTTCTCAATGGAGAGTGGCATATGAGCTTAACATGCAGGAAGTTGGAAATAAAGTACTATATATGACGGAGGTCTGACCTCATTCTTAGCTGAGGTTGGTATGGCTTCCTCTAGAGCATTTACCAAGTAGCCTTTGTGGTTAAACAGCACGCTGAACTCTCTCCTAACTCCTTTTAAAGTGAGGAGAAAAGGATGGATATGGCTGGCTGCTTCCAATGAACATTACTCAGTGCCTCCTCCGTGTTAGGTGTTGGAGGTGGGATGAGCAGCACAGTCCCAGGCCCAGTTCTCAAGTTCACAGTCTAGTCAGAGAGGCAAAGAGAGATGTGCTGGAGCCCATTGCTACTGACTCGTGAGAGCTGATAGATGTTTAGAAATTTTTGCAAGGCAGTTGTTAAACACACTTTTATTAAAAATAAAATTCTATAAACCTGTAATTAAAATATATTTCAAACAAAGGTAACAAACACTCAAAATGTATCAATTCCTAATTATTTTACTGTCATTGCTTTTTATCTATGCTCTTGAAGTGGTCTATATCTATTGCAGAGTCTGGTGGAAATGCTGTATAATGCTGTGCTACTGGGCATTTGTACCCAAATCAATGTGTGACCTCACGTAGGTAGCTTGAAACTGGTCATGGTGGGAGTATTTACACAGTGGAAATTGGCAATCACTACAAACTTGCAATGTTTTCTTTTTTCCTTTCATAAAATCAGTCATTAAACATTTATCAGTATACTGCTGGAGACACTCTTAACAAATAGATGATAGTAAATCCAGTGGGCCCCATGGCTGCGGGATTATAGCCATGGTAGGGGAACATGGGAAAGTGTTGTGAAAGGCTTCACACAGGAGGCTGGTGCTTGAAGCAAAGCTCTGCAGGATAATTAGGAGTGAAGGCCCAGAGGCAAGGTAGGGTGGAATTGATTGAATGGAAAGGATATGGGTTTTGCTCTCCAGGGCTCTTAGTGAGAGGGAAACAGGAGAAAGGAAGTAAAGGGTCAAGTGCTCTGTGGGTTCTGTTGGGGCTGCTGTAGGAGCACAGAGGAGGGCACAGTGCTGGTGGGGGTAGAGTAAGGCTTCATCGAGGAGGCGATGTGGCATCTTACATGGGGATCAAAAAAGAATTAGGAGTAGCTACCATTCCTGGAAATGGACATAGAAAAGTAATGTCTTCTTACATATTAAAATATATTGCTCACGTCTGTAATCCTAGCACTTTGGGAGGCCGAGGTGGGTGGATCACGAGGTCAAGAGATCGAGACCATCCTGGTCAACATGGTGAAATCCCATCTCTACTAAAAATACAAAAATTCAGCTG
>NW_016107832.1:752700-766692 GCF_001604975.1 Cebus imitator
AAATATTGCCTTGTGAGTGAGTGGGGGTCTTAGTTTCTAGTGCAGCCTACCACCTATCACAGGGTTTTGCTTATAACAGCCCTGGACAAGGGCTTTGAAGTTCTGCCTGAATACTATAGGTGTGTGGGGAGAAGGGAATTGAGTGCACTTGTTAAATTCTGAACTAAATGTGACCAAAGACCTCATTTGGAGAGTAATGATTAAAGTCCTATATTCATAAGTCTGGTATTTGCTAAGCCCTTCAGTTTCATGGACTAAGCATAAACAATATTCCCTTTTCAACACCATAAACTAACTTTTCCAAGAAAAATTGGCCACGAGATAAGGATAGATTATATTCTGGTATGTGTATGAAGAATGGGGAATTTGAACTACTCTTAGGTTCCTAACTACAGAAAATCTAAGAAATGATGTTGTCTCACTTTGGTAAAAGAACATCTGGGGAAAATACCTACTTTCTCTTTACATTCAGTGCCTCATTTTTTTTTTTAAACTAAAGGTCAGATTAGCAACCTAAAAATGAAACTAGAATGGAGGTGAGGAAAGAAGGAGTAGTGTAACTTTTTACCCTGAGGCTGAGAAGAGGGAGCAGGTTTATTGTGCAAGCACTCAGAGTCTGAAACGTAGGCCCTTTGTGTTACAAACAGGATGAATTTCTTGACAAATAAACTCTTGTAAAGAAACCCGTGCTAAGCTTTCCCAGAGACTGGGTTTTCTTTAATCCTTTACATACTTCTTTAAAATATATATATATCGAGACAGGGTCTTGCTCTGTTGCCCAGGCTGGAGTGCAGTGGCCAATCACGGCACATTGCAGCCTTGACCTCTGAAGTATAAGCAATCCTCCCACCTCAGCCTCCTGAGTAGCTGGGACTACGGTCACACACAACCATGCCCAGCTAATTTTGTTATTTTTTGTAGAAATGGGGTTCTCACCACGTTGCCCAAGCTAGTCTCGAACTCCTGGGCTCAAGCAATTCTCCCACCTCAGCCCCCAAAAGTGCTGGGATGACAGGCATACGCCACTGCATCAGGCCAATTTTTCTTGACTTTCTTGTTTGCAAGGAATAGAAACCCATTCAGCTAGTTCAGATAAAGGATGGGTGTGAAAATGGAATTAATTCAGAGATATTAACTGACACTCACTAAGTCCCTGGTAAGCAGTGACTAAGATGGACACAGTCCCTGTCCTCAAGGAGTGTACCATCTAGGAGAAAAAAGCACTTAATTAACAATTATACAATTTGGGTTTTGTTGTTGTTTCTGAGATAGGGTCTCACTCTTTCACCCAGTCTGGAGTGCAGTGGCATGATCTTGACTCACTGCAACCTCCGCCTCTGGAGTTCAAGAGATCCTCTTGCCTCAGCCTCCTGAATAGCTGGGATGACAGGCATGTGCCACCACATCTCACTAATTTTTCTTTTTTTTTAAGTAGAGGGGGGTTTCACCATGTTGGCTAGGCTGGTCTCTAACTCCTGACTTCAAGTAATCTGCCCACCTCAGTCTCCCAAAGTGCTGGGATTACAGAAATGAGCCACCATACCTGGCCTATTTGTCATTTAATTGTAAGTGTGATGTGCACTCTGAGGGAAAGGAGTGAGGGGCTGTGAGATCCTATGGAGCTCCAACCCACAGGGCTGGATGAAAGGCCAGAGGAGGCTTCACTGAAGAAGCAATATTTGAGAACGCTCAGGAACATGTCTCTAGCTGGGATGAAGGAGGCATTATCTGATACCTTTGCTTTTCTTTCTAATTCCCTTACCAGGCAACACATTACAAAATCTTCATGAAATCTGAGAAATTAAAACTCAGAAACAATGTAGAAATAATAACCCTCCAAATCCATTTTATACTTGCAGGCTCCTTCAACCACTATGCTCAATTATTTTCCCTGAACAGATGCTCCCAGACCTTCCATCCACCCAGGGGTTTATTTCTTGGCTATTCCCAACAAAATTGCTGTTTAGCATAACATTTAAAATGTGTGCATTTACAGCGCTATACCCAGAATGCAACCTAGAAAGGAATTTTCACCATTAAATGTACAACTTAGTGTGGGGTATGATGATTAAAATGCTGTGAGAACAGTGATTATTTAAACATGACATTATTAAGTTTTAATTCTTCATCTTTGTAAATAATTACTTTTATGCTGCTGTAGAATTAATACCACTGATGACTTGTGTTTCAGACTTTACATAGCGCATTCCCTGTGCTTTTGGCAGATCTACTGTGTTTCCACAGTTACTTCCCATCTGAGAAGTTGGAGAGGAGGCATTTGCATTGACCCTCTACCCACCTACAGATTCAGGCAAACATGGTCTAATAGAAACTGCCTGAAGGTGACTTGATACATCCCGCACGCACTGAACTGTTGGATAGAATTCCATTTATACCTTTCTTATAACTATCATTTGCTTCTCACACAGGTTAGCTACTAGATACAGGAAGATGCCTCTTCTTTTCTCACACCCATTTGTCTCCTTTGGGTTTATGGCTCCACTATTGTAGACAGACTTATCTGGTATAAGACAACAAACTGACTAAAGATTTGTGCACAACTCAGCAGTTTCCATTTTGTAAATCTTCTCCAGTTGGAGTTGCATAAAAGAGCCCTTCTCCTTTAAATTTCACTTTGAACTCTACCTTCGGGTAAACCAAAATATCAGTGGGAAACTCGGTCAAAACTATGCTGTAGACTCCAAATAAGTAAAGATTTACCAGAAACCTGAAGATTTTCTCAAATGCTTTTGAGAAGGTGCAGATAGAAAGACCAACCTCACTTGGATTTATGATGAGAAGTGAAATCTGAAACCATGGGTTCTAGGCACAGACTATCACTAGAGGTAGGTGGTAAAATAGTAATAGTCATGATAATCATAATAATAATTACTGCTGCTACTGCTACCTCTTGTGTTAAGCCTTTTCTATATGTCAGTAGATATTATGCTAAGCATTGTTTATCTCAATGACTCATCCCAGCAACCTTCTGGGGTGGATGTGATGTGACATCTCTTTACAGATGAGAAAATAAGGCTTATTCGAATTCTACCAGTTATACATGCAAGCATGTATGTGTAGCTCTATGCAATTTTATCCCATGTGAAGATTTGTGTAACCACGACCACAATCAAGATACTCAGCTGCAGTCTGGGTAACATAATGAGACCCCATCTGTTAAAAAAAAAAAAAAAAAAAGCAAAAATGAGGCCTGGCTTGCTGGCTCATGCCTGGAATCCCAGCACTTTGGGAGGGTGAGGCGGGTGGATCACCTAAGGTCAGGAGTGTGAGACCAGCCTGGTCAACATGGTGAAACCCGGTATCTACTAAAAAAATACAAAGGTTAGCCAGATGTGGTGGTGCACACCTGTAATCCCAGCTAACCCGGAGTCTGAGGCAGGAGAATTGCTTGAACCCAGGAGGTGGAGGTTGCAGTGAGCTGAGATCGTGTCATTGCACTCCAGCCTAGGTGACAAGAGCGAAACTCCATCTCAAAAAAAAAAAAAAGAGCCGAGCTCAGACCTGTAATTCCAGCACTTGGGAAGACTGAAGCAGGAAAATTATAATTACAGGTGTGGTAGCTTGCGCCAGTAATCACAGAATCTTGGAAAACTGAGGCAGGGGGATTGCTTGAGCCCAGGAGTTTCAGGCTGCAGTGAGCTATGATCATGCCACTGCACTCTAGCCTGTAAAACACAGCGAGACCCCATCTCCAAAAAAATAACAATAAAATAAATAAAATAAAAGATACTCAAATGCACCAGCACCACAAAACTCTCCTGTGTTATCCTTTTACAGCCACATTCAGCCTGTCTCCCTTATCTCTGGCAACCATTAATCTGTTCACTATCACAATAGTTTTGCCATTCTGAGAATGTTATATAAACGAACTCATATACTACATAAACTTTCGAGATGGGCTTTTTTTCCCTCATCATAATTCCTTTGAGATTCATCCAAATTGTTGCATATTGTATTTTTGTATTACTGTGTAGCATTTCATGGTATGGATATAACAGTTTCTTTATTGAAGTTTATCCCAGTTGAAGGACATTTGGGTATTTTTCCAGTTTTTGGCTATTACAAATAAAGACAAGTTTCTTCATGCAAATTTATGATCATAAAGTTGTTTGTGGTATTTCTTATTATCCTTTTAATGGCTTCAGAGGCTGCTGTGATATCTTGTTTTATTCCTCATGTTGGTGGTTTTTGTTTTTGTTTGTTTGTTTTAGGGATAGGATCTCACTATGTTGCCCAGGCTAGCGTGTGAGTGGCTATTGACAGGCAAGATCATAGTGAACTACAGCCTCAAACTCCTGGGCTGAAGCAATCCTCCTCCCTCAGCCTCCTGAGTACCTGGGACTACAGATGTATGCCACCACGCCTAGTTTGACATTGGTGATTTTTATCTTCTCTCTTTTTACCTTTGTCAAATTTGCTAGAGGTTTATCAACCTTATCAAGTTATTTTAAAGAACCAGCTTTTTGTTTCATCAGTTTTTCTAATGATTTTCTGTTTTCTATGCCACTGAAAACAATAGCGTTGACCTGCTCTTCTTTTTCTAGGCTCTTAAGATGTGAGCTTCAATTATGGATTTGAGACTTTTGCCGTTTTCCAATGTAAGCATTCAGTGTTATAAATTTCCCTCTTGACACTGTTTTAGCTGCTTTCCACATATTTTGATATGTTGTATTTTCATTTTATTCAGTCCTTTTTATTTTTAAATTTCCTTTGAGACTGCCTTTTTGACTCATGTATTATTAGGTATGCTGTTTGGTTTTCAAGTGTTTAGATATTTCCCTTTTATTTTTTTGTTATTGATTTCTGATTTGATTCCATCTTGGCCAACTAACACATTATACATAATTTCTATTATTTTTAATTTGTTAATTTTTTTTTGTAACCCAGGATATAGTTATCTTGGTGAATGTTCCATGGGAACTTGAAAAAAAATGTGTATTCTGCTGTGTTTTTGTGTAATGTTCTATATATGTCAATTAGATCCTACTGGTTAATTGTGTTAAACTATATCCTTGATGATTTTTTGTCTAACAATCTTATCAATTGCTAAGAGTGGATTGTTGAAGTCTCTGAGTATTATTGTGGATTTGTCTATTTTTCCATGCAGCTCTGTAGGTTTTGCTCATGTATTTTGCAGCTCCGTTCTTTGGTGGTCTTCTCAGTGGTTTGCCCCTTTATTATTATTTGATATCTCTGTTTGTCTCTGATAATTTTCTTTGCTCCAAAGTCTGCTTTATCTGATATTAATATTGCCACTTCTTTCTTTTGATTAATGCTTGTGGAGCATATATTTTTCTATCCCTTACTCTCAAACTATCTTGTTATATTTGAAGTGCATTGCTTGAATCACATACTTAAAATCTATACTGTCAATCTCTTTCAATTGGTGAACTTAGACCATTTACATTAAAAGTAATTATTGAATTTCTAGAGCCTAAGTCTGTCATTTTAATATTTATTTTATGTTAATTCTCTGTTTCTTGCTCCTCTAATATTTTTTTCTCGCCTTCCTGTAGGCTACTTGAACAATTTCTAGAGTTCTGTTGTATTTATTTATAATGCTTTGGAGTATATTACTTTGTATAGTTTTCATAATGGCTGCTCTAGGTCTTATTACACACATACATAAATTATCACAGCCTACTGCTATTGACATTTTACCAGTTGAGTAAAGTATAGAAACCTTAAGTCCATTTAGGTCCCTCTAACCTCCCCACTTTTCAAATACAATTGTTTTAGGTATTTTCTCTAAAATCATTGAGCTCCACATCAGATAGTGTAACAATACTTCCTTCAACTATAAAATATGATTAAAGAAACTCATGTAGTAAAGAATAGTCTGTTACATTTACTTCTATTTTTACCAATTCCATTGTTCTTCTTTCCTTTTTGAAGGTCCGTTATCTCCTTTTGTTAACATTTTCTTGCTCTTTAGAGAAATTCCTGTAGCCATTATTCAGGGTAGGTTTGCTATTGACAAATTCTCTTAGTTTTCCTTCGCTTGAAAATATCTTGATTTGCTCCTTCATTCTTAAAGAATGGTTTCACTGGATACAGAATTTGTAATTGACATGTCTTTTCTTTCATTGCTTAAAAAATGTGCTACTTCCTTCTGGCCTCCATGATGTAATTTGAGAAACCTCTGTGATTCAAACTGGTCCCCTATAGGTAGGGCATGGTTTTCTCTGGCTGCTTTCAAGATTTTTTTCTTCTTCAGTTTTCAGATGTTTAATTATGCTGTATCTGACTCTCTACCTCCTACTCCATCCTTACAAATTTATGTGGAGTGGATTTATATTGGTGTGAATTTCCTTGTGTTTATCCTAACAGAGATTTTCTCAGCTTCTTGAATCTTTAGGTTTATGTGTTTTGACAGCTTTGGGGAATTTTCACCTATTATTACTTCAAATACTTTTTCAGTCCCACCCTCTCATGCGCCTCTCATAATATGAATGTTTTTATTTGTTTCAACAGAACTTGTAAATTCAACAGGATTTGTAATAGAACGTTAAAGCATTGTTATGACATCTGCTTTAAAATCCTCGTCAGATAATTGAACCGCATGGTTCAGCTCAGTATTCAGTATTCAGTGTCAGCTGGTTGTGTTCTTTACTGGTACTTGGTATGACAGGTAATGTTTTGTTTTGTTTCACTTTATATAATACTTTTATCTCCTTTTGTTTTTAATTGACATATAATAACTGTAAAAATTTAGGAGATACAGAGTGATATTTCAATACATGAATACAATGTAACAGATTATATACTGTACATTTTGCTTTTTTGTGTTAGAAGACTTCATTTTATTTAAATCTACTTTAGCAGTTAGTTTCCCTTCTTAGGTTTAGTACACAAGTTCTGGCCTACATATGTGGGCTTTAGTTCCAATAAAAGTTTACTTTGCTGAGTCCTTGGAAGCATCATCCTATGAGCATCTGCCCTGGGCTTAGGTTATCTCTCAAGGTTATAAAAACCCCTGGAAAAAAAATGACCATAGTGTTTCAAGCTGCTGTGAAGTCCCAAGGGTTTCTATGAGACCAGAATTTTCCAAGACCATAGAGATGAAGCTCAAAACCACTATTCTGCTACTACAGCTGCTAGCATTTTGCTAAATTATATTGACTAAAAAGGATGTCTTCACAATGTTTGATGCTGATGTTTTCATCTCTTCTACTTAAAAATTGGTCTGTGTTGGAAATTATACCTCCCTAAAGAGTATGTATGCAACTTTTCTTTGATAGTATTTTCTTACAGACTTTGCTCTGAAGCAGTGTTTTCTCTATCTACTTCATGCTGTGATGCTAGTTCCTTCTGGAATATTTATTTGAAACAGATGCATTTCACTCAAACCAAGAATTTTGGAGGATAATCTTTCTGATTGACTTAAACTAAAAATTTTAAAGGTTAATCTTTCTGATAGATTAAAAGGAGTGATACTGTATAACCTTTCCATACCATTCTCATTTTTTTCCCATGTATTTATTTTATTGCATTTTAGGTTTTGGGGTACATGTGAAGAACATGCAAGATTGTTGCATAGGTACACACATGGCAGTGTGATTTGCTGCCTTCCTCCCCATCACCTACCTCTGGCATCTCTCCCCTTGCTATCTCTCCCCAGCTCCCCACCCCCCACCGTCCCTCCCCTATTTCCCCCCAACTGACCCCAGTGTGTAGTGCTCCCCTCCCTGTGTCCATGTGTTCTCATTGTTCAACACCCACCTATGAGTGAGAACATGCGATGTTTGATCTTCTGCTGTTCTGTCAGTTTGCTGAGAATGATGGTTTCCAGGTTCATCCATGTCCCTACAAAGGACACAAACTCATTGTTTTTGATGGCTGCATAATATTCCATGGTGTTTCCATCATAAACAAAATGGTGCATGCAATTTTAGATACGCTAGTCAGGGAAGGCCATTTCAAAAGAAGGTAGCATGTGAGCTGAGATGATACAATAAGACTCTAGCTATATAAATATCTGGGGGAATAGCCTTAAAGGCAAAGGAAATAGAAATGCAAAGGCTTTGAAATAGGAACATGTTAGGTGTGCTTGAGGAACAACAAGGAAATCAGTGTGGCTGTAGTAGCATCGGTAAGGAGGCATATAGGAGAAAATGAGAGAGTGGCAGGAGCCAGTCCCGCAGGGTTTTATAGGCCATAATCAGGATGTAGATTTTATTCTAAGGTATTCCACTTAGCAAGACATTTGAGGATTTTGAAAAAAAATTGAAAGACATGATCTCATTTACATTTTAGAAAGATTACTCTGGCTGTGATACAGAGAATGGATAGGAATGGGGGCCAAAAGAAGAATTAGAGTAGTGAGGACACTTTTTCAGTGGTCCAAGCAAGGGATGGCTAGTCTCTCTGGACCAGGCTTAAACTAGGAGGAGAATGGTAGAGGTGGTGAGAGGTGGTTAAATTGTGATATCCTTTTGAATATAGCCCATTGGAATTTTTCAGCATTTATAGGGAAGGGATGAAGAAAAAGTGAGCAATCAAGAATGTCCTAGGTTTTTGCTTGAGCAACTATTGGACTGTGATTCCATTTGCTGAGATGGGGAAGCCTGTGAGGGGTACAGGTTTGCAGGGATATGGTAGGAGGTAGGGAGTCAAATGTTTTGTTTTGGCTGTATTAAATTCGATATGTCTATTAGATATCTAAAGGAAGTGATTAAGCAGGAGGTTTGATATATGAACATGGAACTCAAAGAAGAGGCCTGGATTGAAGATAAAATCTGTGGAGCCATCAGCATACATAGATAATATGTAAAGCCATAGGATTACATGAAATAATTTAGAGACTATAGGCAAATGAGAGAGCCCAAGGTTAAACCGTAGAGCACTCCAATATTTAGAGGTGGGATAAAAGGGGAGAAGCCAGCAAAGAAACTGAAAGAAGCAGCTGACTGAATAGGAAAAGACGGTGTCACTGAAACCCAGAGAGGAAAGTATTTCAAGAAAGAAGCAGTGGTCAATAATGTTGAATGCTCAAGAGATTGAGTAATATGAGAATAGAGAAGTGACCATTAAATTAAACAACATGGAGATCACTGGTAATTTTCACAAAACTATTTTCAGTGGGGTGGTGGGGATGAAAGACCAATTGAAGAAAGTTGAAGAGTGATTTGATCAACTGATGAATAAATCAACAAAATGTGACACATCCATGCAATAGAATATAATTTGGCCATATGAAGGAATGAAATACTGATATTTGCTACAGCATGGATGAATCCTGAAACACTATGCTAATTTAAGGAAGTCAGTTACGAAAGACCACATGTATGATTTCATGTATATGAAATGTCCAGAATAGGGAACTCTATAGAGACAGAAAGTAGGTTAGCAGTTGCTAAGGGCTTGAGGAGATTGGCAGGGATAGGGATAATAGCAAAGGGGAATAGAGTTTCTTTTTGGAATGATGAAAATATTCCAAAATCGATGTAGTGATGAATGTACAACTCTGTGAATATACTAAGAACTATTGAATTATACACTTTAAATGAGTGAATTGTAAAATATGTGAATTATATCTTAACAAAATTGTCATTTAAAACAGTGAATGGGAAATGAGAAAGTGGAGAGAGTGTAGACAGTTCTTTGCACAAATTTTGCTTTGAGATGGATTAGCTAGAAGGGTATATAGAATCAACAGAGGATGTTTTAAGACAGGAATTATGAGAATGTGTTTGTATGTTGATGGCCTTGAGCCATAGGAAGGGAGAAATCGATAATGCAGGAAGGAGAGGAAAGCCCTACAGATATTTCCAATTACTTGCAGGATTACTCCACCTGGAGGTCCTGCTGGCCTCACAACATATCCGAAATGTAATTTACCTACTCCTTACCACCAAGATCTGCTTCTCCTGAATGTTTTAGTTCAATAGATTCAATCTATGTGCTTTAGAAAGAAACCCTGGAATCATCCTACACTCCTCTTCCCGCCATCACTCCCCCTTCTAAACTACCACTAAATTCTGTCATTTGTATTCCTCAAGAGCCTTCAAATCTGTTCCCTTCCTCTCCATTCCCACTGACGCTGCTTTATTTCAGAAACCAGTATTTTTCAATTACATGGTTGCAACAGCTTCCCAAACTTGGCTCCTGGCTTCTAATTTCCCATTTCTAATCTATCCTTTATTCTGCCACTAGAGTAATCTTTCAAAAACAACAATCAGGCCAGGCGTGGTGGCTCCATGCCTATAATCCCAGCCCTTTGGGAGGCCAAGGCAGGTGGAACACAAGGTCAAGAGTTCAAGATCAGCCTGACCAAGATGATGAAACCCCGCCTCTAGTAAAATACAAAGATTAGCTGGGCATGGTGGCAGGCACCTGTAATCCCAGCTACTCAGGAGGCTGAGGCAGAGAATTGCTTGAACCCGAGAGGCAAATGTTGCAGGGAACCAAGATAGCACCACTGCACCACTCCAGTCTAGGTGACAGAGCAAAACTCCATCAAAAAAAAAAATTCGATACACCTCACCCAGTTGGCTTAATTTTTCAATGCCCCTCCTTCTCCCACTGCCTATAGCAGAAGTTGTTAATTTGGTGTCTTTGGGACTCCAGTGCTCACATCCGAAAGAGAACTTTCCCTAAACCTGCTTCTCCCCCAGTCTTGCTCTTTTTACTGTCCCCCTAGTTGTTTAACTCCCAACCTAAAACTCATCTTTATTCTCATCTCTCCCTCATCCCCCAGATTCAATCCATCAGTAGAACCTATTGGCTCTAAATCAAAATTATATCCCAAATCCATCAGGTTCCCTCTGCCTCTACCATTGCCATTCTAGTGCAAACCATCATCATTTCTCACTGGGCTACGATAATAGCCTCCTAACTTGATCTCTCCTCTCCCACTCTGGGGCTCTCAAATCCATTCTCTGCCCTGCAGCCATAGTCATCTTTCTAAAATATGAATCTTATCTGGATTCCCTGCTTAAAACCTTTTGGTGGTATCCTTTGCTCTTCCAATATAGTCTGAGCTCCTTAACTTGGCTTACAAGACTCCAAGATCTAACTGCAAGTCTACATCCTCATCTCTCATCTTCCTCTCTTTACACATCAGGCTCCTGTCACAATTAACTTCCTTATTTTCCCGGAATGCATCATGATTCTTCTCACTTCTGAACTTCTGCACACAGATATTCTCTTCGTTCACAACCCACTTCCCACCCCATCCATTTGGAGATTAAAATATTTGTTCTGGGTGGCCTCCTCTCAGTAAACCCCTGGGCTCTTGGTCTCACAATGCACAACATAAATTTTTGTATCTGTTCAATAATCTCTCTCTCTTTTTTTTCTTTGAAACAGGATCTCACTACCATCACACAAACTGGAGTGCAGTGGCATGATCACGGCTCACTGCGGTCTAGACTTCCCGGGCTCAGGTAATTTTCCCACCTCAGCCTCCCAAGTAGCTGGGACTACAGGAGCAAACCAGCACGCCCAGCTAATTTTTTTGTATTTTTAATAGAGATAGTGTATTGCCATGTTGCCCAGGCTGGTCTCAACCTTCTGGGCTCAAGTAATCTACCCACCTCAGCCTCCTAAAGCACGAAGACTACAGGCGTGAGCCACCACGCCCGGCCATAATCTCTTTTCCTCACGGGAGTATAAGCTTCATAAGAACAGAATGCGGATTTTTCTTGCTACTGCTTATATTAGTTTGCTAGGGCTGTCAAAACACAATACCACCGCCTGGGTGGCCTAAACAACAGAAATGTATTGTCTCACAGTTCTGGAATCTAACAGTCTGAGATCAAGTTGTCAGCAGGGTTGGTTCCTTCTTGAGACTCTGAAGAAGAGTCTGTTCCATGCCTCTGTCCTAACTTCTGGTGGTTTGTTGGTGGTCCTTGGCATTTCTCAGCTTGGATATGCAGCATCTTCATCTCTGCCTTTATCTTTACATGGTGTTCTGTGTGTATGTCTCTGTGCATCTAAGTTTTCTCTTTTTAGAAGAACATCTGTCATATTGGATGAGGGCTCATCCTAATAACCTAGTTTTAACTTGATTATATCTTTAAGGATCATATTTCCAAATAAGGTCACATTCTGAAGTACTGTGATCTAGGACATCAACATATCCTTTAAAGGGACACAATTCAACACACAACACTGCTATGTCTCCAGTATCTAACACAGAGCCTGCCTCCGGGCCCCTAATTCCTCTCCCTAGTGATTACCTGATGAATGAATGTATGAATTGACTTTATAGCTTCTGTGAAATGGTAAGCAATGTTGTGAAGGATGTGTGTGTGTGTGTGTGTGTGTGTGTGTGTGTGCAAGCGCGCATGTGCGCACACGTATTTCTCTGGAAAGAGAGAGAGCCCCTCTGGCCTTTCATCAGATTCTCTGTGATTTATGACCCTGGAAGTGCCAAGACCCAGTAGCTCATAATGTAAATACCACATCTTTGCTGTGATATAGGGGCCCTTCATTACATAGCCCTGGTTTTCTCTGCAGCCTGGCCCATTAAACTTCACACACCTGTCTCCAGTCACACTGAATCACTTGTGGTTCCCTTCATGGGCCATTCTCTTGTTCACCGCTGAGCCTTTTCATATTCTGGTATCACCTCTGCCTAGTCTAGGATTCATTTTCGATCATCTGGCAGATTCTCAATCATCTTTCAAAAATCAGCTCCAGGGTTAGCTGGCACCTCAAGGAGAATTTTTCTGACTTCTCTGGAAAGTGATAAGCATTTTCACTTCTGGGAACAATGTTCGCACATGCACTAAAGCAACTGCCATAGACAGATGGGTCTGTTTCTTCCAATGGACACTGAGATCTTGGAATATGGAGACCAACTCTTACTCACCTCTGCATCCCTAGGCTAGAAGGGTGTCAGTCGCAGAACAAGCCTTTAAGAGTGAATAGAAAAAAGAGTTTCTGCCCTGGAGGAGACAGAGTCTAACTTAAAGAATAGCCTAGTTCCAACAACAGAATCTGTTTCACAGTGAGCTTAAAGTGTGCAGTTTCTGGATACCACATGACAGTTCATGATGGGGGATCATCTAGAAAGAGCATATGCACTGGATGGAAGGTCAAGCTACATCTGGCCCCCAAGACCTCTGCTGCATCTCAACATCTCTGATTCTGTGACAGCCTGAACTTCCACTTTTTTTTTCTCGAACTGGAATCTGGCTTCTGAACTGAAGGATATATCACCCTCGAACTCCCAGGGTTAGAAAAGGTACTTTCCAGACGTTCATCATCCCAGGCAGATTCAAGGTGCCTCGCTTTGCCTTCTCAGCATCTCTGACTTCCCATCTGAAAACTGACTAATACTTGTTAATTGTATGTTCTAAGATCCTTTGATGAAAATGCCAGAGTATGTAAGTATCAAGTATTGTTATGAATAAGAAAAAAGGAATGAAGTTTCTGTTGCTTACTCCTTGAACAACATTATAGAAAATGGATGTCTCTTGCCAAACCACAGGGCATAGCTGCACTGTAGAAAAGAGACTAGTAAAAATGTATTCAACCCCTCAATACTTTGGATTCAACATTAAAATATTTGCTTTTCTAAGACCCTCCTGAGAACAAAAATGCCATGGAATCTTTTGGTGTCATTGTGGATTGTGCTCAGTAGTCTTCCATGAAGCCCTGCAATGAAACCCCACTGCAGTGGTTATCTAGTCTGGTGTTCTGTCTACCTAGACCAGCACTCCCCTCCTGGGGAATGCTCCTTTCTCCACTCCAACCATGCATTTGAAGGATGCCTGCTACGTTCTTCTGGAACTCTGTTGCCTGCACACAGTGACTGGTAGAGACATGGGCACCTGATCCAAGCTGGGTGAATTAAAATCCTTCCAGGGACTTTGAATACATGGGCATAGAAAGAGGGACTAGAAATACGAAGTCCTCTCTGGAAGTAATTCTGGTGCGGGGTCGGGGAACTGGCCAGCAACCATGCATCAGCGGTGTGGGAGAAGACAGAGAGAGTGAAGCTGACACCCAGAGAGGCAGAAG
>NW_016107832.1:766850-774611 GCF_001604975.1 Cebus imitator
TTGCTAAATTCCACCTGGCTTTCAGTCACTGGAAACCACAACAATCCTGGTAAATATAGACACAGAACATGCTATTAATTCCAGAAACAAATGAAGAGACTTACAATCTCCAAGTACTTTCAGCTCAAGACAGTTTTTCTGTTAAAAGGACTTTTCTCAAAACTGTCCACTCTTCCTCCCTGGCAATGACCTGGGAAGAAAAGGAAACAGAAAGAGTTGACATTCCTAAGTACTCATACATGAAAGGGGCGTTACAAATCATCTGGTCAAACCTCCATTGTACAGATGGGGAATGGAGCTCCAGAGATGGGAAGGGAGGATGTGCTCCCAAAGTTACACAGCCCTTCCCTCTCTGAACTAGAATCGAGTTCTGCTTTGTTACTAACTCATTACTAATAATGTTTATACGAAAAGAAAACTTCGTTACTAAGAACAAATATTATTTGTAATGTTACTAGTAATTATGACTTATTACTAATAAGTTAGTAATAGAGCCAGAACTCGATTCTAGTTCTACTGATTTATTCTAACTCACTAGTTTCCCACAAGCCTCCAATCTGAAATTCTGTAAATGAAATTGCAATACAATTTTTTAAATCACCAAACTTTATTTTCCTCCTGAAATGCACATCACTCCCAATCTCCACTCATTCTATTTCTTCAAGTTCATGGATATGTAAAATGTCAAGAATTTTAAGTTATATAGCTGCTGGAGGGTTATTATGGCTGTCACACTTAAAATTTTACTTCTGCAAACTATTTTCATTCATATCCAATGCTTGACTCTGACATGAAGATCTAATGAAAAATCAGGCCTCGAGCCTTTTTGTCTTCTTGTAGAGCTACTGCTACATTTGGCCTTTTGAAAATGGTATGACCAGCTTTCATTTTGACAACTGCATCCTCAAGACTTCCAGAAATGATAAAATTGTCGTTGCTGTGAAATTATCCTGCAATCATTGTGACTATATATAGACAGTAAGTTATAATATGACCCATGTCATTGTCAGGCCCTCTAATATTTCTTCAGAAGGAAATGTGTGCAAGTAAGATATTATGGCTTGTTATCAATCAGTCCATTGATTAATCAACCAATCACTCACTGAGTACCAAGTCGGTGCCTAGCACTGTTCTAGCTGTTTCAAGAACAAAAGAAATGTAAGGCCCTGAGACACTTAAAAGTATATGAATACAGATATATTTTCCATCTCAAACATGCAGCAGCTTCCCCATGGTGGTTTACTTTTGTTACAGTAAGAAGTTACCTGGTAGAGTGGAAAGAACATGGACTTTGGAGTCAGGCTGTCCTGGGTTTGAATGTATATTACTAAAATTGTGCAAACCTGGAGAAGTCATAGCACACCGCTGCCGCTCACTCTCCTAATTTGTTAAGTTGGAATAATAATAATAGCAAAAATATCTACATTTATCTACCCTTTGAGATTGTTCTGATAATTAAATGTTATTATTTACCTGGCATAGATAGGTGCCCAATAAATGCTAATTAGTATTGTAATGAATATGATATATGTTTAGGTCCCGTTGTTCAAGAAAGCACGGTGACTTAGGAAGGTTTAGCAAGGTTTGTAGGCAGCAGTATGGTGTAGGTATTCAGAGCAAGGGCTCCCAAATCTGATAGAACTTGAGTTGGATCCCAGCTGTACCACTTTAACTCATTGGGTCACCCTGGGCGGATTGTTAAGCTTCTCAAGTCTCAGTCTTCTCATCTCTCAAGTGGGGATGATGGAATCTACCACAGAGAGCTGTTGGCACAACTTAATGAGCTGATAACTGGAAAGAGCTAGCACACCACCTGGCACAAAACAGTATTTGGTCACGTGTGAAGCTGTTAACATCTGTGCTATACAATGCCACAGTCATTTTATAAATTACTGTTATTGAGACATCATTGTGCTTTCCAATATCCACAGGTAGGAAAAACTGAGCCATTCTTTATTTCCATCTGCTTTTGTCATTTGAAAATAGCATTCAGAGCAGAGACTTAAGGATTACTTTTAAAAAGCACTTAAAGATTTTTAAGATAGTGCATCAAATTGCAGGAAGTCTATGTTATTTTTCAGAATATACTTGTAGATCTTCAGCAGTTCCTCCTCCAGATACTAATGTACTAAGTAATCTACTGTTTGAGTGGCTTTTAGAGAAAAGGCACTTTGTAAATATATAAAATTGCTTACACTGAAATAAAATACATCCTTTAGGTACTCTGAGATTGTGTACTACTAATATTTTGTCATCTACATCCAACTACTAATATGATTCCAAAGGAAAGAAAAGACAAGGTCAAGAGTGCACTATTTCAAATGTGCGTTGTTTTTTAAAAAAGACCGATTAAATTTTTTTACTGTAATAAAATACTGCATTAAAAATTCTCAAGTTAAATTTCTGAAAATAAACACCTTTTCTGAAATGGAATAACAAGATTGCACTGGAAGCAGAGTCATGGAGGAAACAGAAGAAAGATAACATTCATTGACCACCAGCCATATTACTTGATCTCACTTAACCTATGCAACAATACCATGAGGTGGGTGCTTGTGTTATCCCCATTTAACAGAAGAGAAAACGGAGACCCAGAGAGGTGAAGTAACTTGTCTAAGAGCACACAGCAAGTCCATTATCAAAAATAGGCCTATTTAACTCCAAGCTCCATATTCACTCCGGATCTATTCCTTGTGCTGACACAACAATCTGAGTACTTCTGAATATGCCATTTACCTTATTCATGTCTTATATCTGTTCAGTTGCATTTGGCTGCAAGTAATAGAGTAACTCACTGACGCCAGTTTAAACAATAAATACATCTAATTTTCTCACATAATAAAAGTTCAGAAGGATGTAGTTCCAGGGAAGAGACCACAGCTCAGGCCCCCAGTTCTGTCTTTTCACTCTGCCGCTTTCCATGGGCAGGCGATGTCCCTCTTAGTCTAAAATGTACTTAGCAGCTCCAAGCATTGCACCATCATCTGACAACTTCCCAAAGTAGGAAGTGAATATAGGGAAAATACTTTCTATATGCCTCTCTCTTTGATCAAAGGGAAATCCTTTCCAGAAGTCTCCCAGTGAGCTTCCCCTTGTTTCATTGACCCAAGCTAGGTAACATGGACACCTATAATTTTGGCAAGAGGAATGGGATGTCCCTGCTTGGCTTGGACCAGTGATGACAGTGACTAGGGACACCTTCCTTGAGATCAAGAGCTCGTGGCTAGAAAACCTGACACAAGCAGGGTTCTCCTATCAAGGAAGACATGGAGACAGGAAGGCTAATGAGCAGGCACCCAACAGGGTTTGGCTCAGCATTTTATTCCCCTATCAACAAGTAAACACATTACTCTGGGCCATCTCTTAGTGAGCTTGAGGAGAAGACTCTAGCTGCAGTTAAAAACAAAGAAAAGCAAAAGCTGAGACATATAAATACACATAATCAACACATGTACTGTTAGCTCAAACTCCTGAATATCTCTCCTTCCCTATCTCTCAAACTACACTGGTCTTTTTGTAAATTCTTTTCTCCATCAAAACTGTCCTTGACATTCCTTTTAAACTAATGTTTATAGATGGTGGTGCTAGGTGTGGGAGGAGATAGATAGGTCCTTGTCCCTCTCTGGTGTCCCTCCTCTGCCCATCTCACCATTGTAACATCTGATCTCAAGCACTCTGGATTGATGAAGTTATTCTGTCGCATGCTAGTCATAGAAGTGGCACTGACAGATATGCACAGAAATGCACTGACAGATATTTCAAACATATTTCATGCCTGTTACCAGACAAGTTATTGGAGTAGGAGTCATGAAGAAATTAGTCAGAGACAAGAAGGTCTTCAGAAGATATGTTTGTTGTTGATGGTTTGTAATTGTTTATTTCATTGAATAAAAAGATTTTGCTTGCTGTGACACGAATCTATAAGATATAGGGGAAAGGATAGTCCATTGCAGTAGGATAACAGATTCAGAATAAATTTTTTCTATTTCATTTCTAAGATAATTATATTTAACCTCAAATTTATCACAGTCAGAAGTTTTTCTACCACATTTTAAATTGTGTTAAAAAAATCAACAGTTGTCATTTTTTTTAAAGATAGCTTTCAGATTTAATCTTGTAACAGTTTAGTGACTTGAAACACCCCAAATAACGGTTTGGGAATCTGTGCCATGGCAAGAATTTTCCATTTCTTATTTTGGATTTAATATTATACCATCAGCCCCCTACCTTAAGAGAATGTAGAAACTGAATGTTTGTCAAAATATGTCATAATTTTTCTAAAATTGCAGTACTTTATTAAAATGGCGTTTAAACTCTTTTTAAAATGTACCTACCTTGGATTCTTGATAACACTATTATTTTTCTATACATAGATTTATTTTCCTATCTGTATAGGAAATGATGTGGGTTTTTTTTTCCACAGATTTTTCCAAAAGACTTATGGCAGGGTCATCTTTACCTCTCCAGTGCAGTGACTCAATCATCATTTCAACTTTTTCTCTTTTCTTTTAAAATACTTATTGAATCAGGAAAAAACATTAGCACCTGACTCTTCTGTACAAGTAGCAACTCCATTTACCTCCTCAAAAGAAATGAAATGGAGTGAAAATAATTATCTTTGAGAGACAATCAGTACTCACTGTTGACCACCAATCTAGACTATTTCACCTCAACTTGATCTCAACAGCCTTGGGGGAGGAAAGGCAAAAAGACTCTCAAATTATCAGAACTAATTGCCTCCTACTTGGCCTTGCTTTTGCCTTCATTTATCCATTTAGTCATCTGCCCACTCACTAGATATGCCCCTCTTATGTGCCAGGCACTGACTGTTCTAGGCACTAAGGATACAACAGTGCACTAAAAAAAGATCTCTGCTCTCAAAGAGCCTATGCACAATGTGTATTGGGGAAAATGGATATCATTCAGTGAAAACACAGAAAGTAAAAGCAATAAAAAACTTTAACAAGATTCTGGAGTGGTTCAAACTCCTTAATGGCTAGATGAAATCTCTGGGAACTAGAGAACTTATATAAAGTCACACAGCTGGTCTGTGGGACTGGATATAGAAGCTATATCTCCTATGTCTATAAACAAACATTGCTAATATTTACTAAGTGCACAGTGCTTTACATGTGTAGGTGGAACCATGCACAATTGCTGATATTCGATTGGTTTTTACCTACAGAAATGAGAAATTCAGAAACTTCAGCCCATTTTTATCACATTAAATGCTCACAATTCTATAAAGTCAAGAATACATGATGTCAAATTGACATATGGAGAAATTAGGAAGAGAGATGTTAAGTGACATACCCATTCGATACCATGGGGTTTTGGACTTGGATCCGTTTGATGCTAGGGCCAGAGCTTTTGGCTCTGTACTATGCTGCCTCCTGAGTCAGTGGTTGTTACTTTGTACTGTGCCGTCTCTCACCCCAGGAATCATACAGTCAATCAGTGATATATTTAAAAGCAGAAATCTGAAGAAGGGCAAATGAGTGTTCATATTATTGATTTCATTATAACAGAGCAAAGCCACTGATTCCATCTTCGAAATGGAAATCTCCAAAAAGAGATGTGTTTCTGGTAAGAAGTACATCAAAGGCCCTTGTCCTAGGTGAAGGAGGGGTAATGAAAAATCCAAATTATCATGATGGAAATTTGAACTCCTTCAGTGGTCTGGAGCACCACCTTCTTTCTGTTCAGGATTATTTCTTTTGTTTGCTTCATGACAACAGAAAAGCCTCTCCCCTTATGAATCCCAGAGAGAAGACTGAATGACATGAGGGCAGCCATCAAAATCCTTAGGTTTGCTTGGGTTCTGGTGTAGAGGCAAAATTCGGTTGCTTACCAGTAATTTTTTTAAAAAAACTAAGCATGTCCTATTGGTTCTTTTCAAATTTACCAATCAGACAAATCACTTTACTTCCCCTGGGGCCAAACAAGAGAAGAACTTACTATTAATTTCTGGGGGTGGGGGGTGGGGTGGGGAATGCACTGACAGATATTTCGAATCTATTTCATGTCTGTTACCAGACAAATTATTGTCTGGTAAGGAGTCTGAGTAAATTAGCCAGAGACAAGAGGCCTTCAGATCTGTTTGTTGTCGATGGTTTGTAATTGTTTATTCCATTGAATGAAAAGATTTTTATTGCTGTGACACAAATCTATATAGCCTGTCCCTGTTCTGCACAACCTACCCAGCCTGCCCTGCCAAGCAACTAGTAAAACTCAAATATGAGCCACAAGCCTCATTCAGATTGACCTGCAATGTCCCCTGAAGTGCAGGCATTGTAATGAACATAATGATGGCAGTTAAGGGAAGAGTGTGGCTTGTTCCATTCCTTTTGATTAGACATAAATCAGAAACATACATGTGTTTGCTACCCTTTTCATCTTTGGCAATATTTTTCTGTCATGTGTCATATAGGGACAATGTAGCTTCATTAACCACTGTTTCTGTGACCTTGCAAAACAATGCAAATGCCTGTTGATAGAGAAATGAATAAGTAAGTTATGGTGCATCCTTCAATAGATGCCTATACATCCCATGAAAAGCAGGAAGTAGATCTGTATGTATCCACATGGAAAGATCTTTAAAATATAATATTAAGTGAAAAAAAATGGGACATATACAATGTGTATATTACAATCCCATTTGTGGGGGGAAAAAAGGAAAGAAAATCAAAGATACATATATATGAATGAATAAAGTCTATAAGAAAACACAAGAAGCTACTGATAGGCGAGGTGCAGTGGCTCACGCCAGTAATCCCTGCACTTTGGGAGGCCGAGGCAGGCAGATCCCTTGAGCTCAGGAGTTCGAGACCAGTCTGAGCAGCATGGAAAAAAAAACCCTCTCTCCGAAATTAAAAAATAATAAAAGAGATAAAGAAGTTATTGACAGTGGATATGACCTCTGGGTGGCGTAAGGGGACAGGTGCTTTTATTTGGTCCTTCTGTACCGTTTGAGGAGGTGTTTTGTTTGTTTGTTCGGGTTTTGCTTTGTTTTGTTTTTCTTTTTGGCAATGACTATGTTACTTTTGTAAATTTAGAAGACATTTTAAAGAGTTAATGTTAAAATCTGCATTTGTAATAATACACAAGTGGAAAAAAGAGAAAAAGAGCTGAAGTGAGCCAGAAATTTGCATTTTTAAGAAGTATCCCGGGCAATTCTGATGCAGGTGCTCCAAGAATTATACATGTATTTTAAGTTTATATTTCACTTAAAATTTTTTAATATTTTGACACATTTCCTATATCTCTCTGGATACATGTGGTGTGCATGTGTGTAAATTCTAGAAGACTGAAAAGTTGCAGACATTTGTCATTTGTTGACAAAAAGAGTAGAACCCTGTAAAAAATTGGAAGAGATTTCTTCTGAGCCAAATATGAGAGTGACTGTGGCCGGTGAGAGTCTTCAGGAGGACCTGAGGAAATGTGCCCAGGGTGGTTGCGGCACAGCTTGGTTTTATACATTTTAAAAAGGCATGAGACATCAATCAAATATATTTAAGAAATACATTGGTTTGGTTTAGAAAGGCAGCACAAATCAAAGCTGGGGGGGCGGCTGGTGGGGGTTGTTCCAGGCTATAGGCGAATCTAAACACTTTCTGGTTGTCAATTAATTGGTTAAGTTTGTCTAAAGACCTGGGATTCATAGAAAGAGAATGTTCAGGTTAAGGTAAAGATTGTGGACACCAAGGTTCTTTTGAAGCCTTATAGTGGTTGCCCTTGGAGACAATAGATGACAAATGTTTC
>NW_016107832.1:774653-817707 GCF_001604975.1 Cebus imitator
TTAATCTCTTTTGGATTGGGAGGATCTGGAAGAAAAATAATTTGCTATGTAAATAGAGATTCTTTACAGATATAAATTTTCTCCACAAAGAACGGCTTTGCAGGGCCACTTCAAAATATGGCAAAGAAACATGTTTTGGGGTAAAATATTTTTATTTTCTTCCTTGTCTCATAATGTTATGCCAGAGTCAGGTTGGAAAGTGACAATATATAGGATTAAATAAAACTTATCTGATGAGAATTTATGATTTGTAGGGCATGACTCCCCAAACCCCTTAGATAGGAATTTGGGCAAGACAAAAAAAATCAGAGTTTAGTCCTCACATTTTAATAGCACTTCAACCCTAAATACTTTAGCATGTATCTTCTAAGAACCATAAGCACAATGTCACTATCATGCCCAAGACATTTAACATCAAAGCAGTAATGTTGAAAACAGTCCTAATTCATATTTCCCAAATTGCCTCATAATACCTTCAATAAATTGTTTACTGTAATTTTTTGTTGTTGTTGTTTGAGACAGGGTCTCACTCTGTCACCCAGGCTGGAGTGCAGTGGCACAATCTCAGCTTACTTCTGGGTTCAAGTGATTCTCATGCCTCAGCCTCCTGAACAGCTGAGATTGCAGGTGCATGCCACCATATTCAGCTAATTTTTTGTATTTTTGGTAGAGACAAATTTTCACCATGTTGGCCAGGCTAGTCTCGAACCCCTGACCTCAAGTGATCTGCTCACCTCAGCCTCCCACAGTGTTGGAATTACAGACGTGGGCCACCGCGCCGGCAGTTTACCGTGAAATCTAATCAAGAATCCTGCATCGCATTTAGTTATCATATCTCTTTTGTCTCCTATAAAACAGTAGCTCTCCGCCCCACCCCATCTCCTACCTTTATAAGGACCATATTTTGGGAAGAATTGCTCTATGGCTGGAGTTCTCGTTGCACTTTCCCTCCCTCATTCTGTCATCTTTCTTTTCCTGGTGTTTGTAGTGTTTCCTGTTTTCTGCCACCATTCTCTCTTGAACCCACTACATCAGGATTTTGCACTTCTCTGGCTCCATATCAAGATCACTAAGGGCCACCATGTTCCCATGGTGACCTCTACATTTCTAAATCCAATGGCCAATTTTGAGACCTTATCTTACTTGACCCAACAGCTGCACTGTGTCACTCCCTCTTCTTTGATACACTTTCTTCCCTTAGCTTTTAAACCAACATCCCCCACCTTGGTCTTTTCCTCAGTCTCTTTAGCTAGTGACTCCTCACTTTTCTGACCTTTATACATTGGAGTAGACCAGGCCTTGGATCTCCGCTTTCCACCTCTCCTCACTTCCCTGCTCCTATTCTACCTTCTTACACTCTATTCTCAACACAGCAGTCAGAGTGACCCTTTTAAACTTTAAGTTAGATCATGTTCCTCCTCTCCCCCACTCAAAACACTCCAGTGGCTGCTGTCACAGGATTCTTCCTCCATAATTCCAACTCTCACTGGGCTCTGGTAATGCTCCTTCCTCTCCCAGCCCCTCCAGGCCTAGGGTTTCCCTGGACGCACCCTATCCCTGTTATGTCTATAACCTTGTGTCCTATTGTTCTTCCCCTCTGATCACTCTACTCCAGCTACGTAACACTCCTGATGTTTCTCAAGTATGTTTCTTCTTCAGGCCTCTGCTTTTGCACCAGATAGCCATGTTAGTTACTCCTCACTTCCTTATGGGGCCTGCCCAAAGGTTACTTTCTCTGAGAGTCCTCCTTTTCTACTCCGTGTAAAATAGCCACTCCCTTTCCATCCTGCTGGCCACCCCCCAGGTCTCTTACTCTGTCTTATTTTCTCCCTATCATCATCTGGCATATTATGGATTTGTTATTAATTTGTTTATAGCCCTGTCTCTCAGCACTAAAACGTAAGATCCAACAGGGAAGACAACGTATTTTGTGGACAGTTGTAGCCCCAGTGTCTGGTCTGGCACATAGAGGACCTTGAAGAAATATTTTGAATGAGTGGTTGAATGCATCATATATAGTTATATAAACACATAGAAGAAATGTAACCATGCTAAACTGGTCATAGTGGGTACCTGTGGGGAGTGGGATTATGGAAGGAGAACTTTCACTTTTTACTTTGTAGGCTTCTCTCCTACCTGAATGTTTATAGCAAGTACATATCACCTTTGTAATTAGAAAAATACCAAGATATGGATTATTAAAAGTAAAAGAGCTTGAAAGATTCAAAAAGCTGCTTAGGAGAACATATCGGGCAGCAGGTGGCAGGATTGCCTCAACTTCAGCTTCCCTCTGCCAGGCTAGTGTACACCAGAGCCCAAGGACATGCCAGCCTGGCACTGGCAGAATGCCAGGAAGAGTGGTGTGAATACAGGGGCAAAGGGTTGCAAATTAACATACAGCATGGCGTGGCTGGCCAGTGGGCATCAGTGGCTGTGGACTTACCTCACATTTGTAAAATCTGTGTGTCTTTCTGCATACTTTGATTCATGGGATTCTACGGCATTGCTCTGCCTGTGAGAACCCCAAGGAAATGCCTCCAGCTAACTTCCTGACAGTCAGCCGGGCATTCAAATTTACCAATGTCAGTGGGCTCTAGAATGACCTCTGCTAAGAATTTCCCAGGTACTAGCTTAAGAGTTTGGGGTTATTGTTCTGAAGCCTTCATAGGTTCATGACTGTAGTCTGTGTACATATCTATAGATGCATATTTGAAGAAGAAAAATCTAGAAGAATCAGACACTTTTTCCTCACCAATCACCACAAGGTTCTTCTCTGTTTTATAACAGCTGCCAATGGTTGGATGAACGATGCCGCTATGTATGAACGAGGCAGATGGGCTAGGCAGTGCTCTTGCTGCCAGCCAAGTCTGACTATCCTTTGTGCCACTTTGTCTCCAGAATCTGCTGCATAGCCCACCTTGGGTTAAGATTTTGCCGTAAAATCCCCTTCCCTGCCAAAACCCGCCACACTGAGACATGAACACATGTGCACACACATGTATGTTGATGCACACACACAGAGACATCTAGCTCTGGCCAGGAAGCTCACAAGAAGCCTTTGCCACTCTTTATTTTACCCTGTTACCAGGCACCTCTTCCTTCACCCACGCCATGCTGCCAGATAGCCCCAGTGCTGCCTGGTCAATGTTTGTCATCCTGCTGCACATCCACTGTTGCAGCTTGCCCCTCTCTGCACTGCAGACTCCTGACTCTGTACCCATCCTGCATAAGGCTTCAGTCAGGGCTCCTTTGGATGCAAGGAACAGAGGCCCATTCGAGCTAGTTCAACAACAAGGTGTAGGTGTTGGTGGGGCAGGAAGGTGGGACACAGATTATTGTAAGGACACCAAAATCTCATGGCACTCACAAGACAGCCACAATAGTGGGACCTGGGACCGGTAGCAAGGCAGCTACAATTTCTGGCTCTTCCGCCAGAGGCCTATGATTTCTCTCTTGGTGTCTCTGCTCTTCACTGCATACCTGCTCCATTCTCCTCTTTCTACTGACTGATCTCAGAACTTTTGCCCATACATGGCTCCTCACATTTGACCAAGTTCCATGCCTGTCTTATAGCCTTTCAGTTTCAGAATATTAGTCTTTCAAACTCTTAGACTCTTGGCTTTCCAATACCATATCCCCAAGAAAGAATTCTGATTTCCCAAGCTCCAAACCACAGAAATTCTACATAGAGCATGAATCTGCCTAAAAGGGGGCCATCATCAGATCAGATGACCACCAATCCTGCTTCAATCAGACAAGACTAGGAGCGAGTGATGAGCAGATCCCCTATTGGTGGGCAGGGAAATTATAAGCATCTCTACTACAGTAGGCCTGAAAACTGGTCTGGTGAAAATCTAGACCCAAGGGATCTGTCTACTTGCAAGTATTTGATAATCCTGCATGTTATTCATGTGTCCCATCTAGTCTCAGAAACTCCCAGAGTTTTCAGATCCTAAGCCTCATCAGGCTTACTGATGCTTGTCCTGGCCCTGTTCACTGGTCACCATTGTTTCTATTTAAGTTTCTTTGTTGAAAGAATATGAGGTCTATTCATACAATGGAGTATTACTCAGCCATAAAAAGGAATGAAGTACTGATACATGCTACGGCTTGGATGAACCTTGTAAATATTACGCTATAGGAAAGCAGCCAGATGGAAAATACCACATACTATATTATTTCTTTTATTATTTATTTATTTATTTATTTATTGAGACAGAATCTCACTCCATTGCCCAGGCTGGAGTGCAGTGGCGCGACCTCAGCTCACTGCACCCTCCATCTCTTAGGTTCAAGCCATTCTCCTGCGTCAGCCTTCCGAGTAGCTGAGAATATAGGCACATGCCACCACACCCGGCTAATTTTTGTATTTTTTTTTTTTTCAGTAGGGATGGTGTTTCACTATTGGCCAGGTTGATCTCAAACTTCTAATCTCAAGTGATTCACGCCCCCTCAGCCTCCCAAAGTGCTGAGATTACAGGTGTGAGCCACCACCCCCAGACATATGATTTCATTTATATGAAAGTCCAGAACAGAGAAACATAAAAAGACAGGAAGATTAGCAGTTGCTTAAGGCTGGGAGGCTTGGCAATAGAATGAGATAGCCAGAGGGTACACGGTTTCTTTTTGAGGTCATGAAAATGTTCTAAAGTTGGCTGTGGTGATGTTTGCACAGATCTGTGAGTATATGGAAATTCACATTTCTCAAAATTTCAGATCCAAAACTGCAAAGACTTTTTCTCAGACTACTCAGAAATTGTTTAAGTAAAAGAAAAATAGGCCGGGTGCAGTGGCTCACTCCTGTAATCCCAGCACTTTGGTAGGCCGAGGCGGGCAGATCACGAGGTCAGGAGTTCAAGACCAGCCTGGCCAACATGGTGAAAACCCATCGCTACCAAACATACAGAAATTAGCCGGATGTGATGGTGCTTGCCTATAGTCCCGGCTACTTGGGAGGCTGAGGCAGGGAATCTCTTGAACCCAGGAGGTGGAGGTTGCAGTGAGCTGAGATCACGTCACTGCACTCCAGCTTGAGCAAAAAAAAAAAAGAAAGAAAAGAAAAGAAAGAAAAAAAGACAAATATTAGATACTTTCTAGCTTCCAGTAAGCTTTGCCTGGGCATAAGATGACTCATGAAATAGACAGAGGTTCGAATCCCAGCAAAAGATAGTCAAGCATTATAGTGAAATTCCATGCCAGAGCTCACTAGTGGGAAGAATAAAAGTATAAGGGGATATATGCATGTATGATGGTATCAGATTTTGCCAAAGAGTTGGTAGAGCTTAACAGAGCAATTGCTTTTGCCTGTGAGAAGTGTCACATTTAGGTCAGAGCAGCCCTTGGGCAGGGGGTGACAGGAAGGGCGTAACTCTTTATTTTGGAAGGCAGAGCATGGCTCAACATTTTTTAACTGACCGAGTGATTTTCCATGTACAGCACTCATCCCTTGTCTGCAGTTTTGCTTTCCAGAGCTTCTGTTACCCAAGGTACAGTACAATAAGATATTCTGAGAGAGAAAGAGAAAGAGAGAGAGAGAGAGATCACATTTATATAACTTTTATTACAGTATATTGCTATAATTGTTCTATTCCCTTATTAGTTATTGTTGTTAGTCTCTTACTATGCTGAATGTATAAATTAAACTTTATCATAGGTATGCATATATAGGAAAAAACATAGTGTATATAGGGTTTGGTACTATCTGTGGATTCAGGCATCCACCAGGAGTCTTGGAACAGGTACCCCGTGGATAAGCAGAGGGGCACTACTGCAACAGCAGCATTTATTATTTATCCTGAAATTTATTCAGGATAGCTATTATCTCAAAGTATTTATAAAGGTAAGCAGAGCAGTGTTGTGTTTCTACAACTAATAGCATAAAAGAACACGGAAAAGATCTGTACAGAGGGGATGTGTCGTGCAAGAAAAAAAAAAAAAACTGGAGGGCAAACTTTTTCAAGTCTGACTCCCAGAAAGCCTAATTTTTATTTATTTATTTATTGCTTGCTTGTTTGTTTTGTTTTGTTTTTGCTTTTTATTATAGTTTATGAGACGGAGTCTCACTGTGTCACCCAGGCTGGAGTACAGTGACGCAATCTCGGCTCTCTGCAACCTCCACCTACCAGGTTCAAGAGATTCTCCTGCCCCAGCCTCCCGAGTAACTAAGATTACAGAAGCCCACCACCACACCTGGCAATTTTTGTTTTTTTAGTAAAGACGGGGCTTCACCATGTTGGCCAGGCTGGTCTCGAACTCCTGACCTCAGGTGATCTGCCTGCCTCGGCCTCCCAAAGTGCTAGGATTACCGGCATGAGCCACTGCACCCGCCAAACCTAATTTATATTACTCAGCTCTCAATTTAAAAGTTCAGTGTGTCTGTTAGGAGTTTTCAAATTTATTTAGCCATTACATACTTTAAAATTATAACCTGTTGCAAACACACCAACAGGTGCCCATGGATAGCACATACAGATAGCAGAAAGCAAAACACAGTTTTCACAATTAGCTGTTGCTTACAAATATGACCAAGATGTGATTTATATGCTGATTTAGTTTTTATTACAGAGTTTTGTGGGGGGGCAGGGTCTCACTCTGTTGCCCAGGCTGGAGTGTAGTGGCACAATCTCTGCTCCTACAACCTCTGCCTCCTGGATTCAAGCAATTTTCTTGCCTCAGCCTCCGGAGTAGCTGGAATTACAGGTGTGTGCCAACACATCTGGCTAATTTTTGTATTTTTGGTAGAGATGGGGTTTCGCCATGTTGACCAGCATGGTCTCGAACTCCTGACCTCAAGGGATCTGCCTACCTTGGCCTCCCAAAGTGCTGGGATTACAGGCATGAGCCACCATGCCTGGCCAAGAAATTTTAAATAGAGAAATTAAATCAAGGTAAGTGTATCAAAACATGATGTTGTATACCTTAAACACATACAATAAAAAATAATAATAAATCTTACCTACTTCTGTTGGGCAACTTCTTGTTGCAGCTAAAAATAAGAAATTAAGGCCAGGCACAGTAATCCTAGCACTTTGGGAGGCTGAGGCGGGCGGATCACCTGAGATCAGGAGTTTGAGACCACCCTGACCAACATGGAGAATCCTTGTCGCTACTAAAAATACAAAATTAGCCAGGCACGGTGGCACATGTCTGTAATCCCAGCTACTTGGGAGACTGAGGCAGGAGAATCCCTTGAACCCAGGAGGCAGAGATTGTGTGAGCCGAGATCGCCAATTGCACTCCAGCCTGGGCAACAAGAGCGAAACTCTGTCTCAAAAATAAAAAAATAAATAAGAAATTAAATCACTTTAATACTAAAAACTGCAAAATATAACATGATAGAGCAATATCTGTTTACATTTTTATATGAAATATGACATAGAACAGAAAACATTTACACATGAGAACAGTGAAGTGTTCTTTCTCAAAAGATATCCCGTAACATCCATTTATATTAAGGATGAAGTTCCACTATCCTTATGTCTGGCATAGTATTACGTTTATTCCTCAGTTTACTTTTCTTTGTTTTACAAAGGTCTGCGTAGCAAATGGAAGAACACAAAATGCGTATTTTGCAGCATTTGCAAACTGTTAGGTTAGACTGCTCCCAAACTAATGAATTATTTGATAAGCTGTAGAAATACCTGTTTCTCTCCAATTTTTAGAAAATGGGGCTGGGATGAGCTATCCCTACTTAGAGGCATTTGGGATTTTTGTTTGTGCGATACTGACACAATCCGAGAGACATAAATCTCTGATTCTGGTGTTAAAGTTCCTTCTTTCCATCACAGGCTCATGAGGAATGAGCAGATGAAAAACACACGTTTAAAGACAAGACACAATGCATTATATGACAAATACATGTAACTGGAATGAGAGCCACTTCCTGTCCCCTCATTTCTCTATGTCAGGATTGTTAAGACAGAAAAATCCTCATTCAGTCTCCATTCCCAGAGATTGCAGGAGAGAACCTGTCCCCGGAATTTGACCTGGCATCCAAAATAAAGAAAATGCTTTCCATTTCTTCTGACAGTTTTTCTGGTAGGTGACTCTGTGACAGGACAGGCCTACCTTTTTTTGCCTCGGGATGCCCCTCTCCCTTACCCCTTTGGGTACAGTGTGAAAGTCGAAGCAAAAACAAAATTCTGGCACTTGCTTTGCCTAACAATAGAGCTCAACAGGGCCAGCTGGGCAGGTTTTGTGAAGCTTTGGAAAAAAAATTCTCTTCTTTCCAGTGTGAATCAGACTCGACCATCCTTGATAATTAATGGGGACCCATGAGAGGTGTTAATCCAGGAGGAGTAGATCATCTCCTAATAGTATGAGCTCTTGAGTCAGGCTGCCTAAGTTCATCTCTAGCATTTACTAACTGTGATCTTGAGCAACCTTGAGGTCAGTAGCTGTGTAAGCTCTCGGAGCCTCAATTCCGTCATCTGTAAAATGTTGATAAAAACAGTCCTTCCATGATGGATTCATTGTGACAATTAAATTGCTACATCTCCATGATTCTAAAGCATCGTCAATTATAAGATAAGCCATTATTTTGTGTACCACTAAGAAAGAAAATAACAAGTTGTCCCTTAAACTGTATATGCCACTGATTTGAGACACATCCTGGTTTCAGAAATGTTAAAATGTGGGCCAGGTGTGGTGGCTCATGCCTATAATCCCAGCACGTTGGGAGGCCGAGTCTGGTGGATCACTTGAGGTTAGGAATTTGAGACCAGCCTGGCCAAGATGGTGAAACTCTGTCTCTACTAATAATACAAAAATTAGCTGGGGGTGGTGGTGCATGCCTGTAATCCCAGCTACCTGGGAGGCTGAGTCACAAGAATCGTTTAAACTTGGAAGGTGGAGGTTGCAGTGAGCCAAGATCGTGCCACTGCACTCCAGCCTGGGCAACAGGGTAAAACTGTCAAAAAAAAAAAAAAAAAAAAGTTATAATGTGAAATAGGTGCATTTCTTTCAGAATCAATGAGATGCAGTAGTTAATACTGATCAGATACTTAGAGCAGTGCCTGGCATATAATAAGTGCTCAAAGGTTGCTATGAGGCAGTGGTATTTCCCTAAAGCAAGTTCGTCCAACCCATGGCCGGCAGAGCGCATGCGGCCCAGGACAGCTTTGAATGTGGCTCAACACAAGTTCATAAACTTACTTAAAACATTATGAGATTTTCTTTTCAGTTTTTTTTTCGCTCATCAGTTTTCGTTAGTGTTAGTGTATTTTATGTGTGGCTCAAGACAATTTTTCTTCCTCCAATGTGGAAGATTGGACACTCCTGTCTTAAAGGAAGGTAATAATTCCCACCTTGGAAATTGAGGTCTTATTGAGAAGAGAGCCCCACAGCCTTCAACAGGGGAGAGCAAGGCTAGGAACTGGGCGTGCCCACAAAGGACCTTTGTGTAGGGATTAGTTCTTTTATGCTTTTCTGTTGCACAACAAAAAGGCAAAAGCCATTTTGAGTGTACAGTTTTGCATCCTTCCCTCCCTCATTGTAATTCTCTTAGTTACCCTTGCTCCCAACCCTTCGGTACAGTCCAGTGCTCCTGCAGAACACTGTGGCAGACTTGTGGGGACTACTGGAGTGATCAGTGAGGGGAGAAGGGCCTGCACCACATTTGATGTGGGGCTGAGGTCTAGGCAGAGGAGTGGCAGCACACCAGGAAAGGCCACCGTTCAGGAGATCCATGTGGTGACAAGCCCAGCTCGGAGGTGAGCAGTAACCTGCAAGGAAAAGTCACTGTGAGTGGCCTGGAGGGATCTAAACTCAGAGAAGTTGCTACCCAGTGACTATCTGACTGAGGAGTAAGTGTGACAGGACAAAACCTCTTTCCCCAAGATTTTAGGGAAAAAGTGACCACTGGGGTGGCAAAAGTGACAAGTGCCTAGGTCAAACATTTTAAGACAATATGCTCAATCCAGACCAGCAGTCATTGAATCAGATCACTCTCTTTATTTTTTCACTTTTAAAAAGCATGTTTCCGTCTGGCATGGAGGCTTATGCCTGTAATCCCAGAACTTTGGGAGGCCGAGGCAAGTGGATCACTTGAGGTGTGGAGTTCAAGACCAGACTGGCCAACATGGTGAAACCCCGTCTCTGCAAAACACACACACACACACAAAATAACTGGGTGCGGTGGCACATGCCTGTAGTCTCAGCTACTCGGGAGGCTGATGCATGAGAATCACTTGAACCCAAGAGGCAGAGGTTGCAGTGAGCTGAGATCACGCCACTGCATCCAGCCTGGGCAACAGAATGAGACTCGTCACAAACAAATAAATAAATATGCTTTTCTCACAACTTATCATTACTGAAATCAGACTGCAAAATTATGATGACAGTGGTAGTGATGATGACTATGATAACAGTTAGCACTTAGGTACAATTTAATATATGCCCGGCACTATTCTAAGTGCTTTATCTGTATTAGCTCATTTACAATCCTATAAGTTAAGTATAGTTATTATCCTCTTTTTGACAGTTGGGAAAACTGAGGCACAGGAAAGTTAAGTTCTCCAAGATGTCACACCCCCACACCTTCACATAGCCACACACACCTTTATTAGGTGGCAGAGGTAGGCAGAGTCAATGACCCTAACCATGACACCCAGCTAATTTTTGTATTTTTAGTAGAGACAGGGTTTTGCCATGTTGGCCAGACTAATCTTGAACTCCTGGCGTCAAGTGATCCACCCACCTTGGCCTCCCAAAGTGCTGGGATGATAGGCATGAGCCACCACGCCTGGCCCCAGAAGCTGTTTTGAAACCAGCGATGCCTCTTAAGATACTCAGTGGTATCTTACAACTGAGGAAATCCAAATAGCGGTTAAATGGTACCTATGGTCTAATTCCGGGCCCACCGTCACACATTGTGGAACTCTGAGATACAGTATAAGGTAATGGCAAATCACACAGGTGGTGGCCTCTCACTAGCCTGTGTTCAAGTCCCAGTTATGCCATTTACAAGCTGACTAAACTTGGGTGAGTTTTTAAATCCCACTGATCCTCAGTTCCCTGTAAAATAAACATGATCCTAACATTTTCTATTTCACAGAGCTACTGTGAAGACAAAAAGAGGTAATCCCGTTGAAATTCCTTGAAAACAGTAAGTACTCAATAAACAGACCATTTTTACCCTTCGTTTGACTTCCCGGTAAGCTCAGATGAGGGGACTTCTTCTCAGTGTTCAGTAAAAGGGGCGGTTCTGATGTGTTGAAGACTGGTGTCTTTTAAATAGTGGGGCTCATTAGTCATCTCAGGCTTTTTATAGTCTTCTTAGTGCTTGACAGTGTGCAACTGAGTGTAAGGTGATCGCTAAAAAGGCCAGCACGCACCTGGAGAACCACTGCTTCCAGAAACCGGCCACAAATTTGTCCCAGGTGGAAATGGGAAACATTTGCTCCCTGAAACACAAAAACAACTCCTCCAGGTTTTCGCTTTACATCGTCCAATGTTTTTTGAATGTTTAAAACCTGACTTAGATTTGTGAGAAGCCCAGAGGACTTTGTTAAGAAAAGCGAACACTCAAGCAAATAAAAAACAGGCACTGCCATCTTATTTATTTTTACTTTTTACTTATTTATATTTTTTTGAGACAGAGTCTGGCTCTGTCGCCCAGGCTGGAGTGCAGTGGTGCACTCTTGTCTCACTGCAACCTCTGCCTCCTGGGCTTAAGTGATCCTCCCAAGTAGCTGGGAACACAGTCACACGACGCCACACCCTGGCTAATTTTTGTATTTTTAGCAGAGATTAGTCCTCCAACTCCTGGGCCCAAGCCTGCCTGGATCTTGCAAAGTGCTGAGATTACAGGCATGAGCCACTGTGGCCAGCCAGGCACTACCATCCTGAAGCAACAGATAGCCACTTGCCAAGTAATAAACTGGAAATTAATGACTTGTGCTGAAGTGACCCCTAATTAAGGAGTGAAGAGGATGTTGGGAGTGGTCATCTGGCAAATTCCCCTTGTCCTAAATGTAAACTTATATCCACTTGTTTTTCTCTCTGTGGAAAAGAAGACAAGCTTTTAATCTTCCCCTGGGCAAAAAAACCCTTTATGGAGTCAGAATTTTAAAAAGAGGTTTGGAAAGCATGGTCAAGAAGGGAGAGAAAACTGAGCCAGATCACCTAAGTGATAGCTCTCTGAGAGGAAGAGGAAATAGAACTTGAGGTTGCACTCTTACTGAGTTTTCCTCTGTAAGGACATGTTCAAATTGACTTGTGGATTACAGCAAACAAGTATAAGTTTGGCACCCAGCTCCCTAGGACTCTTTCATCCCATCATACTACAAATGCCAGTTAAGCTGTGCCTCTTCAGTTCCTGTTTTCCCTTTGACCTGTTCCTCCAGGAATGTGGACAGATCTTTGGTTTGAAGCTTCAGATTCTTCCCCTTAGCCCATATTCCTAGGGGCAAAACCCAAAACTGCACTCAGCCATCATACCCTTGTACCTAGCAGAAAATTCATGACCCTATCATTATAAGCACACTGCTTCAATCAGCTAACCTAGCATAGCTAAGCCAACCCATTGATCTACAGAAATGTTTTCCCTAAGAGCCCCAGACAGGATTTCTCACTAAATGTAATAACCAAACTCTGGGCTCTCATCCCAGTATTCAGCAAGATTTTGTTTTGGCTCAGAGTTTCTGAAAATGAAATCAATCATCTCTAAAAAGTAGACTTTCTGCCAGGGCCATCTCTAGGCATGGTGCCCACTCAACTCATGGTTTTCAGATAATACTATGGTGCTCATTTGGGCTTCAGAAGTTCACAGTCCCGATTCTCTAAGGAAGGAACAGGTACGAAAAAACACTCAGGGGAAGTGTGTGGGTGGGTAAGAAATAACTATAAGCCAGCTGGTAGACATTTGGTGAGCTATTCCTCTAGGTAGGTTGAATCCTTAGAGGCTAAGTCACTGCCTCCAGTATTTTCTGGAAGTAGTTGTGGAGGAGATAATAATACATGAAATGAGTGGCAGAGGCAGAGTTGAAGCAAACACACAAGAAGAGCCAGAAACACTGAGATGTGGGTAACACCCATCACAGACAGTGGGAAAAGCAGATTTAGATCCTACCATACCATTCTGTAGCTGGACAAGTTAATTAACCTCCTTGGGCCTCAGTTTCCTAATCTGTAAAATGGGTATAATAATCGGATAGCTACCCTACAGAGCTACTGCAAGATTAAATGTGTTTGTTATTGTATAGAAAGTGATTCAAACACAGCCAAACACATATTTAGCATTGTACATTACGTATATTGTTGCTGAATTCTAGATGTTTGTCGAATGTTCAACTGACTTTGGCTGCTAGTTAGCGAGTAGCCATTAATGACAAAACAATTCAAAGGCAGGTAAGAAGAGAGCTGCTGTGAGTAAAATTTCCCAATTCAGGCCATTGATTACTGCCTACAAAATCTATTGTTGACATTGTTTCATGTTCTTGTTCTTCTACACACCCACATTTGGGGGGGAGGGCAGAGTGGGGAGTGTTTCCACATGGAAATTAAATATTGAGATTGCTTATTTCGGGAAAAGCAAAAATAAACAATATGGAGGTACAGTTGGGGCCGTCCCCACCTACTTCCTAGGCAGCTTCATAGGAAGCTGGCACTGGCCCTTTGAGCAATGCGGGGTCATCTGAGTCTGGTTCTGTCACACACCTACTCTTTTCTATTCCACCATGTAACAAGGAACCAAGTCACCGTTCTTTGGTTACTGATCACTTTGATGAGTGTCACTCTTCATTTCCTAGTAACCGTTTCCTTCCTCATTACTAAGCCCTACCAACCGAAGGCCTCCAAGCTCTTCCATTCTGAGTCAGAACAAGAGGCCCGCATGGCAAGCCTATCGCCTGAATCAGAGCTTTTCCAGTGTTTGTTGATAGGAAGGGAAGAATGCAGGTATGGCAACAGTGATCACAAGATCTACAGCTTTGGAAACCTCTCAAACCAATTTCTAGTCACTCGTCATCTAAAGATTGTTCCTGAGGGGTAAAGCACCTTGATGTGAAGGCGGAAACGATGACACAGTGGCTGCAAAGGATTCCTCCTCTACCCCGCCTCATCCTCTACCCTACTAGGTTCCTCAGCCCATGTTTTGCTTCATCCCTCTGGATGGAGTGGAAAGGAGTTGACACCAAATTCACAGTAAGCCATGAGTAGTGTGGGTACAACCCCTTCAGGTAGTACTTAGAATTTGAAGAGAAACTCAGATATGGTAAGAAATCTCTAAGATGGACACCCAAGCCCTATGACCTCTCATCTCCAAGCCTCAAGATGAAATGGGCTAGTTTAAGTGAAATGTTTCTTAATTATTCCAATGAAATCATCTCCCCCATTTGGTCATCCTCTAACCAATTACCCCATTTCATTTTCTTCGTAATCCTTATTACTACCTGAAAGCATCTTGTTAATTTATCTATTTGATTATCGTTCGTCTACTCTCTCAATAATGTAATGTATATGGGACAGGGACTTTGTCTGTTTGTTCACTCCTGTATCCTTCAGTGCCAAGAACAGTGTCTGGAACACAATAGGTGCTTGATGAATATTTGTGGTGTAAATGAAATAATAACGAACTGAAATGATTTTTAAGCAAGGTCTCCTGAAAACAAATCATTCACCCTCCCCAACAGCTTTTGACAATTCAGACACCATACATTTTTTATGGGGCAAACAGACTACTCTTTGTTTTCCCTTAACGTCAACCAGCATGGGGCTGTTGCAGTGATAGGAAGTGTGGGTCTGTTAGTTACTGTCATTCAATTAACTTTATTTGTTTATGTATGTATTTAAAAAAATTTTAAATTGTATGGGTACATAGTAGGCATATATATTTATGGGATACTTTAGATATTTTGATACAGGCATGCAACGTGTAATGAGCACATCATGAAGAACGGGGTATCCATCCCCTCAAACATTAATTCTTTGTGTTACAAACAATCCAATTACACTCTTCTAGTTATTTTTAAATGTACGATTAAGTTATTACTGACTATAGCCACCCCCTTGTGCTATCAAATACTAGGTCTTACTCATTCTTTAACTACTTTTTGTACCCACTAACCATCCCCACCTCCCCCTCTACCCACCACCCTTTCCAGCCTCTGGTGACCCTCCTTCTGTCTCTACCTCCATGAGTTCAATTGTTTTGACTTTTAGATTTTACAGATAAGTGAGAACATGTGATGTTTGTCTTTCTGTGCCTGGCTTACTTCACTTCAATGGACTTTCCATGAGAGGTAGGCTGGAGTACAGGCTGCCCAGACGCTCTCCTGGATATGTATGTACTGGCTTGAGGCCGGAAGGGAACACTTTTCACTTCTAACATAATTGAAATGCTGAAGAGGAGTTTGAAAGATGAAGATAACAGGTCTCCGCATGACAACCCCACAGCTCTGAAAGTTCAAAGGTTTCCACTTTGTTAGATGTATACCTTTTAATGATCCCCCGCACTCTATGGCCTTTGCCCAAGATAACCCTCACAAGAGCAATAAGGTGTGTAGGTGGCAAGTATTATTAGGCTCACATACAGGCGGAGGAAGTGAGGCACAGCCAAGGTGGGGTGAGGATGAGGCAAGCCAGGTGAATCAATCACTTCGCTTACTGTTTACTTTATTCGAGTTGCCAATCGTTGAATGCCTACTTTATACAAGGGATAATGCTTGAGCAATTTCAACCACTAGCCCATATTATTTCTTCCATTTAGACAGGCCTAGATTTGCTTGGCTCAGGATGAGGAAAGGCTTCTGCAATAACCTAGAAGCTGCTCTTGAGCGTGCAGCCGCAAAAGAACAGAGCTGGGAAGACCAAAGCCCCTGAGGTGATACCCAGTGCTTCAGAAGGGTGGGTTCTCTATGTAGAATGAGAGGAATCTTCTGCTTGGTTTGTGATCACAGGGCTCCCTAGGGGCCAGGCACTTGCTTCCAATGCATCATCTCATTTGGGTCTTCACGACTCTTGAGGCAAAACATAATTATCTTCCTTTGACAGATGAGGAAACTAAAGCTCGTTGACTTACCTAAAGTCACAAAGCTGGTAAGTGGTAGAGTCACTTGAACATGAACCACCTAAGGTCTATCTAATTGTAGAGCCAATTCAGCTGAAGACACGTCAGCCAGTCTGCTGCAGCATTCAGGTAGAACACTGGGACTATTGTCCTATACTTTAATCCGAAAGCACATTCAGCTAGAGTTCAGTGCAGTCACCACTGGCATCTACAACTATAATAACAGCACAAGCACTTAATAAATATACAGTGAATGCATGAATAATTTCATAATGAAATATTCAGTCCTGAAGAAAACATGACTACATGTTTAAAGTCTTCTGCTGGGAGATAACATTTTAGAAAGTTTCTATCCAACAACAGCTATACTTTGGAAGTTTCCACATGTAAAATGCTGGCCATCAACTAGTATCATGCATTGCTTGATGACAGGCTTACATTCTGAGAAGTGTATTGATAGGTGATTTCATCATTGTAGGAACATCACAGAGTGCACTTACACAAACCTAGATGATATCACCTACTACACAACTAAGCTATATGGTGTGGCCTATTGCTCCTAGGCTGTACACCTGTACAGCATGATACCATACTGAATGCTGTGTAGACAATCGTAACACAGTGCTAAGTATCCATATATCTAAACATAGAAAAGGTACAATAATAAAAATATGGTATTTTAATCTTATGGAACCACCTTTGTATATGCAGTACCGTGTTGACCAAAATGTCACTATGCAGCCCTTGACTGTATTTGAAAAATGAGCTTCTCTAGAAGAGTGTTTCCCCCAATGGTTCTGGATGGTTGACTTGCTTGCTTCCACTGGTCTTCCTTCATACGCAGTGACTAGGCAGTATGAAGTTGCAGTGATAGTGAGCATAGACTCTGAAGCCAGACTGCTAAGGTTCTAACCTTGGCTTTGCCAACTTGCTAGCACAAAAACCTTAGGCAAGTTACTTCATCGTTGTGTACCTCCATTTCCTCATCTGTTGTGCGGATTAAGTCAGTTATCATTTGTAAAGCACTTAGCACCTGGCACATAGCAAATGCTACATGAGTCATTATGCTGCTTCATGTAATGAACCTGTGATGAAAAACTCACCAATGGATAGGTCACTAAATAGACAAAACAGAAGCAGTAAATTAAAGATTAAACTTTTAAGTTATAACTTCCATGTACCAAGCATTTTTCTTTCCTCTTTTCACTTTTGTTGAGATATGGAATAGTTAGACTGTGGCCCACCAGAAGCCACACTCTGTGACCACCAAACCCCAGAATTGCCCACCTCTGTCTTCTAGAAACTCTGGGTAGGTGACTCAGCACTCACTTGCTAGTTCTCCGATAGTACCCTAATCCTGAGACTAGACTGAACCACAACAGTGGGTGATCTTGGCAGTGCCTGTTGAGTGGCCCCCTCTCTCTTAATAAAAATAGCTTCCTAATCTTTGTTAGTGAACTGTAAGACTGATTCAAGAGAATTTTGTCATCACCAAGTTGGCTTTTTCCATTCCCCTCCTGATAGCATGTCCTCCTTCCTCTTGCCAGGCTACCCTTAAGCTATGTCCTCCATTTTTTCAAAGTCTGCCATAGCAAACCTCACCTTTGGAGAAGCTGAATAGGAAGTCTATCACATCTCTATTTTTGTTCTCAGTAGTAAAATGCCTCTATATCATATTTTTTTAAATCTCTAAGCTAATGTTTTCTATTTTTCTCTTAAAGTTAGGAGATTTGGAGAACTTTACATTAGAAAGCTCCAAAGAATTTTTTAAAAAGGGCACAATTGTCTTTTTTCTTGATTCAGAAGAGCACATTTTGTCAACAAAATATTACTTCATGCATGTGGAGAGTTTTCATGAAACAGTCATCTGTCCTTATGAAATGTTGAATTTAGTGCAAATAAAGTGTATGGTACATAATTTTAGTATTGAATTGATGGAATTTCCTCCCTGATCTGAGCTCTCGTGCTTAACAAAGACTTCTGTCTTCCCTAAGCAGTCCTATACTCAGGCTTGTTTCCACTCTTCTGCTCTTCTCTCCACTCCTCACCCATCTCACTTCTACTACCAGTTGCTCACCTCTATTTATTGTTGGACTGAACAAAGATGACATGTTATGCATTGAACTGTGTCCCTTGAAATTCATGGATCAGAATCTCTGGTGTTGGAGTCTTGGAATTTGCATTTTAATAAGTTCCATTGCTCTAAGATCTCTTTTACCTTCACATTTCATAAGTCTATGACATATTATCCATTTTGCCCCATGCTCATCATCTATTTAGAAACAGTATCATGCCTGGGCCTTGTGCTACTCTAGCCTTCTGGTTTGATCCCTTAGTACAGCTGGAGATTGAAGTCCTAATTCTGGGTACTTCAAAATATGAACTTATTTGGAAATATAATTATTGCAGATGTAATTAGTTAAGATGAGGTCCCACTGGAGTAGGGTGAGCTCTTAATCCAGTATAACTGCTGTCCTTATAAAAAGGGGAAATTGGAAGACAGACACAAACACACACACATACACACACACACACACACACACACAGAGAGAGAGAGAGAGAGAGAGAGAGAGAGAGAGAGAGAATGCTATGTGAAGATGAAGGCAGAGCTTGGGATGAATGTATCTACATGCCAAGGAACACCAAAGATTGTCAGCAAACCACCAGGAGAGAGATATGAAACAGACCTTCCCTCTGCATCTCCAAAACAATCCTGCTGACACCTTGATTTTGGAGTGCCAGCCTGCATAATTGTGAAACTACAAATTTCTGTTGTTTAAGCCACACCCAGTTTATGGTACTTTGTTACAGCAGCCCTAGTAAATGAATACACTCTATATATGTGGTCAATTAATATTATTCTTTTTGGCTAAGTAAGGTGATCGGATGTTCAAGTTTTTAATGTCATGTATAGGCGTAGGGGTCAGGTCTCCTGGAGCAAGTCCTCAACAGAATAGACATATTCCAGGGCCCAGGAGTCCAGATGTGTAACTGGATGTGAAATAGCTGGCTGGCATAGCCAACAGCAATGACACTTTGTCCTTACAGCCTGGCACTCTGGCCCCAAGAAAGTCTGCATTGCAGTTCAGTCAGTTTATGGGAAACAATGAAGCTAAGGGGGTCAGATCCATTTTGTGGATCCCCCTCCACTACTAGCACAACCCACCCAGTCTGAAGCTTGAAGTGAGCAGGAATACTGGCCCTAGATAGAAACAACAGGCCAACTGGAATCCTTGGCCATTGGTACACACTCACGCAGGGAGCCCAGAAGGAAGAAGAACTCACTCTAGGACCAACACAGAGAGGAAAAGGCCCTGGGCTGAGAAACCTGGCGTCTTTATTTTGTTCTCGAGGCCCTTGAGCAAATAACCAATGTCTCAGTGCCTCTGTTTCCTTCTTTGTAAAATAAATGGGCTCTATAACCATCCTGCTAAGGTAGGGTTTCTCAAAGTAGCCCAGCGTGGACCACTGGCAGCACAATCACCTGATGTACTTGGTGTTAGAGTATTAGAATCTGCATTTTTAATAACTGTTGTTGCTCTAAGTTCTCTTTCACCTTTACATTTCACGAGTGTATGATGTATTACCCACTCTGTCCCATCCCCATCACCTATTTAGAAACAGGATCATGCCTGGCCCCCATGCTGCTCTTAGCTTCTGGTTTGATCCCTAGTACAGTCGATGATGTCCTCAAGTGCTTTCCAGCTGTGAAAGCCATATTTCCACTTCCAGCAAAGAATGACCCACGGCAAGGAGAAAAGCAAAAATAAAGCTTTAATGAGAAATAATTTTGAAACTACTAGCTTAACATAAACTTTTGATAGTTGATATTGCCTGGTTTTTAATTTTCCAGAACCTGTTTGTCCCTCATGAACACAAATGATCAGTAGGTACCCTCACTATTTCCTTGAACTCGTTCCTTTGACAAAAAAATAAAAATGGAGAGACGGGTAGGTTCGCTAATCATTTGAGCTCTACCAAATGTCACACAATTGTTTTGCATATCAGTATTTTGTCCTTTCCTGCTAAAGGTCTTTCCTAGGGTTTGCAAATAGAAGTTTGAGAAGAGTCCTGGTACTGACTGAGCTTTCTTGGTAATGTTACAAAATTTCCAACCACAAAGTCAATCTTCATTTGAGTCAGAGCAATTAGAGGAAGACTAATGGCTGTGGACAAAACTACTGAAATATTTTATTGAGCAAGCTAAGTAGGCAATTCAAATGGGAGAGACTTTTTGTACTGGTGGAGTACCATCTGCCACCTTCTAGCAGGGAAATGACCAGAAGCTGTTCTTAAAGATGAGGAAAAAATGTGAGTATTCAAGATTCCCTCTGACAAACTGTAGGGAATGACATTGAAGGATGTTTCCCTGGGCCTTTTGTGACATCTGTTTTTCACAGTTGTTCTATAATTCAAAGTTTAAACTTTGATTTTCAAATCATCTGGAATTGCCCAAATTCCAGTACCTGCGGTGCCTGAGTTTGGTTCCTTAGGAAAAGTGGCTTATTGCAATCAATCTAGGAAACTATTGACCAAAGTCAATAACTCTTGGGTTCAGTTTTAAAACATACTGTAGAATAAGTTAGAAAAGCACAGAGAGGTCATTTTTTTTTTAGCAGAATGTTGGCTAAAGCAGTAGTACCTGTTCAGAAGTCAGAATAACTGTTAGTATGCCCAAAGCCACCAAATGTTCAAATGGCTCTTTTCACTTGTGAACACAATAGTGTTGGTGGCTTTGTTACTTCCTGAGGTTTGGCAGCCAGTGATGAAGGTTTCCTTGTATCAAGAACATGCTTCTTTCGTGTAATCTAGGATCCTAAAGAGGGTCCATCCTAGCAAAAGAGGCCCATGATGCAAATGGTTTCGGTTGGCAAAGCCTGTACAAATCAACAACCCACAAATTATAGATTTCAAAACATCCTAAGCATTAACTGGTCTCTAAGTAAAACTTAGGGTTGGAAGTTTTCAGAAATGTGACAAAATGCAGTCACTCTTATCAGGATTATAGAATCCTGATTAGTGACACTTCCATCAGCTGAGCCAGTTAGTGTCAGAAAGATTCTGCTTCTCATATCAGGATTTAACTTGATGTCCTCCTAGAGGCTAGAATTTTCTTAATTGGTTACCATGGGGGTGGGCTGTAAACCCACCAGGTCACACTCTCCAGTAAACCAAACAACCAGATTAAAAGGATGTGGGAGAGGCTTACACACACACAACCCCCACATCAAGGCCACTGAAACATCTATTTAGCTAGGAGTAGGTCATGTAGGTGATAGGTGCCAATACAGGATCTAAGTTTATGCTCCATTTCTCATGAACTTGATGCTGCTCATGCATCTCCAACTTAAGGGTCTTTGAAGAAACAATTATCTCCGCTAGAAAAAGTAAAGCCTCTTTGAGGGCAGAAGCCATGTCTTGAACCTCTTAACTCTGTATCTATTGCAGAGAAATAGAAGAAAAAACACAATTTCACAGTGATGTGATGTCATTAAAAGAAAATATTTTATCATCTTGCCTTTAATATTTTATCATCTTGCCTTTTAAAATGGTGGTTATAAAAATATCGGGCAACAGAAAAATGCTTATTAGGAAAGGCTAAGTGAAAAAAGGCATGAGGCAAAAATTACATAGATTCATAGATTCTGTTATTTTAACCATGAAAAATATTATATAAAGCTAATATTAAGAAGGAAATATGACAACAATAGTTATATTAGAAAGGTAGGCTTTGAGTAATTGTATTCCTTTTCTCCTTTTTTGGTAATATTGTTAAATTACTTTTATACTTTTTTAGAATTTTATTTAAAAGAGGGGTTTCTGTGCAGGTATTACATAATCAAGTTCCCAGGCTGAAAGCATGAGTTCATTTTTCCCCTTACCTACCCCAATCTTCCCATTACTAGGAATCTCAATGAGGTGAGCAATAATTTATCCTCAAAGGGCGGCCCAGGAGAGGCACTCAACTGGGCTTTTGGCTCTCAGTGACGAGGCACAGAGAAACTGAGTCACCCCAGCCCAAGAGACATCAGCCTCATTCCCTTCTGTTCTTCTAAGTTGAAGCATTCTGTTCCTCGATCTCCGCTAGAAAAAGTAAAACCTCTTTGAGGGCAGAAGCCATGTCTTGAACCTCTTAACTCTGTATCTATTGCAACACATTTTTATGAGTGTCTGCCAGGGTGGTTATAGAAAGCTGAGCCTCAGAAGGAGGATAAGGAACAGCTGGGAGTAACCAATTTCAGCTCAGCGTGGATGGTCTTCAAGTAGAGAAGAGTGAGAAAATGTGCATTGGTTACAAGATGGTGCCTCCTCTTCCTGGGAAGGAAGATGACCTTTGTGGCTAAGATTTGCCACTTAGACCTTTCCCTGGCCCTCACAGATCATCAAACGAAATCACCAGATTTGCCAAAATATTTTTGTGGGGGCCGCTTACTACATTGACCAAAAATATCTCACAAATGTGTTTAAGCCCATTTAGCCATTGTTTATTGAAAAAAATGGGGAGTGATGGTATAGGGCACCAAAGAGTGTTCTGTAGCTCATAAACTAATTAATGAGACAAAAAACATTTAAGTTCCAGTGCCTGGTGCTACATAATTAAGTGCCAGGTGAATGGGAGAGATTTCCTATGTTATCAGAACAACCTCTGTGAATTACTCTGCCACCCTCCAGGCTTTGGAGCTCTTGCCACTTGATTAGGTTCCAGTACTCAATGGTTATGAAAGCACCTGAGAGCCAGTGCTCAAATCAACTCGTTTACAAAATCAGTTCCTAACAGGGACAAATTTGGAAACAACTTAAATGGAAAAATGCACAGGGATAAAGCAGGTATAAAGTTATATGCTCTGTATGATTCCAGTGATGCCAAATATGTGTATCTTTATTTCTTTATTAAGAGAGAATGATGCAAGCCAGCAAGTCTAGAAGGAAATACTCCAAAATGTTATCAGTGGTTATCTTTAGGTTGTGGGTGCTTTTGTTTCCTTCCTTATATTTTTCTGCATTTTAAAGTTTCCCACAACGAACACTTATCACTTTTCTCATCAGAAAGCCAGCTCTCCATCAAGCATTGGCAGTGAAGCATTCTAAAATGTAGACCTTCTCCGTGAAAGTAATAAAATGGATTTATGGGCAATTTTAAAGAAATCCCTGGCTAACTGAAAACTAATTTTTAACAGAAATTAGTCCTGTTTGAGGTAAACTTTTTTTCTAGTGAAATGCAGGGGACACCTACATCCTCCCACAAGTCTGCTATCTTATCTCATTGTCTTTACAGTTCACCCAGCGCCTGAGCAAGCAGGAACTGAGGACCTACTGTGTGCACTGCGTGGTGCTGGCTGTGATGGAGCTGCATAGGTCACTGCTCTGTCGCGAGCCCAGTGCCCATTAGTTATAGGAGGAATGTGGTTAGCTGACTACATCCCCTCCAGTATCTCCTGCTGTGGTGAGAGCCATCATAGCATAGAGGTTAAAAGCACAAACCCAGGATTCACATAGACAGATTTTCATCTTTTTTATGTTGCTTACTAGCTTGGCCAAGTAACCTAACCCTTCCCAGCCTTGGCTGTACCCCACAGGTTGCTGCTGGGAGCCTCCATTGTGGCATATCAGATTCTTAGCATGGACTGGACATATAAGAAGTACCCACACGATTTCAGTCCAATCCTGTTTCTTTCCCACCCCGAGCCAGGTTCTGACATACTGCAATACCTTGCTAGGTGTCAAACAGGAAAGAATTGCAAAAGCATAGTAAGAGGTATTGGGTGAAGAAAGAGGATGACATTGTGGTATACCAGGCCCTAGCCATCTACAAGAAGCATAGACTTTCTCTAGATAAGGAAGGGCCAAGTTGTGTGGTAGATGGTTTAGTTGCCATAGGAGTTTAGATAAAAAGGGGACATATATGAAACTTGCTGGAAGAAGTACATTTGGGGTGGCTCTAAAGGTGGGGCAAGCATTGCAGGTGAGGTGAACCAAAGTGAAGGCATTGTGAAGACAGGAAGAATGCTAAGCTGTTGGGCTAAACTAATACCTTGCTCACAGCAGTAGTTTGTGGGTAAATATACTCAAAACCATTGAACTACGCACATTATAATGGGTGAATCTTATGGTATGAGAATTATATCTCAAAAACGGTGTTACGAAAAATACAGAGCGAACCCATCCTGGGTCCTGGCCCAGAACAAGGGCTCAGTTGCTATGAAAGGAATGGGGCCAGTGAATGAGGGAACAATAGGGCAATATACAGTTCAGACCAGCTAGCAACTGTGGCACTTCATACACCCCAAGTAAAAAGGAAAAGGAGAAGAAAAAAAAATACTCTGTGTGCCTTTGAGGTAAGATATTGAATTCTTTCTCTGAAGTTCTTAGGTTTGGCCTTAGATACCATTTCTCCCCTTCCTTTCCTAACTCAGGATGCCCTTGATCTCTTCATAAACAGTTGAGATCAGAGGGTACCCCTGTGTTCAGAGCACCAGATGTTATACTCCAGGTGCTGCCAAGGAGCTAGAGTTGGGTGTATGGAGACCCTGTAGTGTGAGAACTGCCCAAGCCAGCAGAGATCCCAGGCAGCTCCCCCATTGCCTCTGGGAAATGGGATGAGCACTAAAAAGGGGTTCAGTCTTGCTGCTCACCTGGGCATCAGCTTTGCAGCTTTCCACAGCTTTTTGGGAAGTTTTAGGGGCTTCTTCTGCTTCTTGAACATAGCGGTAGGCTTTTGGTAAATCAAAGCAGATATAGCCACAGCTATCTTTCCCTAGTTCTCTTTCAGTTTTCATTCATTCATTGGTTTGTTCATTCCACAAAACACACATGGCCCCAGCTCCTGTAGAGTTTATGATATAGTGGGGGAGAGTGAGATTACTCAAATACAGTAGACACTTGGATGACAGGTTTGAACTGCACAGGTCCACTTATACATGAAGACAATGATGAGGATGAAGACCTTCGTGATTATCCACTTCCACTTAATAAATAGTAAAATTATTTTCTCATCTTTATGATTTTCTTAATAACATTTTTTCTCTAGTTTAACAATACAGTATATGATACATATAACATACAAAATATGTATTAACTGTGTATGTTATTGGTATGGCTTCCAGTCCACAGTAGGCCATTAGTTCCATTTTGGGGAGTCAAGAGTTATACGAGGATTTTCGACTATGTGGGAGGCCAACGCCTCTAACCCCCAGTTTTTCAAGGGTCAACTGTAATTGCTGTGGTAGGCAATTCTAAGATGGCCCCTAAGATTCCTATCCCTGATATACATGTCTTATATAATTCCCTTTCCTCTCTGTGGGCAGAATCTGTCAATATGATGGGATATTCCTCCTGTTATTAGGTTACATTTTAAGGCAAAGGTAAGGGGATTTTGCAGATGTAATTAAGGTCCCAAATTAGTTGACTCTGAGTTAATTCCAAAGGGAGGATAAACTAGGAGTGTCAATTAATCACCGAAAGAAATTGTAAGATGACAACTGGGACAAATGCTACAGAAGGGGAATGCATGGCATGATTTAAATAAAAATAGCTAACACTCAGGGTAACATAGGCTGTTTCTCGGGTGCTATTCCTGGTACCTTGCTTAGGTCTCACAATAGCCCTAGGAAGAGACTACCTTCCTAGCCGTAGGAAGAGAATGGTAATTCTCCCATTTACTAGGTGAGTAGATAAAGACACAGCGAGTTTAGTGACTTGTCCAATGTGTGTTCTTGGGGAATGGTAGAGTTAGGATTTGAAGCCAGGCAGTGTGGTTTTGGTTCTCAGGGTCATGCCACACCCACTTGCCCAGAAAAAAAGCCTTCCTTTTGGGATGGGAGATGCTTGAGGGGAAAAGAAAGTTGAGCTTTGTCCTTCTTGCATCTGTTTCCCTCTTTGGTTTCTACGGTACTTCCCAATCCTGGTTCTCTCTTTTGTTTTGTTTTCTTTTTAAATCCTTTCTTGCTTCTCTTTTTTTCTTTTACCTAATCTTGAGATTCCCCCCAAAGTTGGGTTCCTTGCACCCTGCTCTCTCCTCTAAGTTCTCTTTTTGGCAGTGAATTCATTCTGATGAATGCTCTTTTATGGTATTATGAAGTCATGCAGTTTATTTTTAGCAATGAATCACAGCTGATTTCAGAATCAAATGTCATATACATCAATTTGTGTAGAGCTAGTAAAAGTATATCTTGGAATGAAATGACTATTTTATCAGTTTGCAATTCTAGATGCCCAATGGAATCACCTGGGGAACTTGTTCAGGTGATTCTAATTGTGCAAACAGGGCTGAGAACCACTGGGTTATTACAACTGATGAAGCCACTCAGTACAATCTTACTTTAAGGGAGTCTAGGAGTAGTATGGAGGGAGTCCAAATGCCTAAGTGGTCAGGAAGAATATTACTTTGTTTATAAGACTATTTCGAAAATTGATTCTATGAATTGGAGTTATCTTGTCACACCCAGCTAAAGTAGAGTTAAGAGACCAGGGAAAAAGCACCTGCCCAGAGATTATGTCACAAGCCAGCTATCAAAATGACCTGCCATAACCCTAAGACCAGTTTTACCCACCACCATCACTCACTGACCACAGCTTGCCCACTTCCAAAACCTTCGCTAGTTCCAATGAGTTTTCTTTCAAAACAATATGTAACATGTCTCTCTCTCTCTTTTTTTTTTTTAATTTTTGAGACAGAGTCTTTCCCTGTCACCCATGCTGGAGTGCAGTGGTGTGATCATATTTCACTGCAGCCTTGACTTCCTGGGCTCAAGCGATCCTCCCACCTCAGCCTCCCTTTTTATAAAGGTGCACACCACCATGCCCGGCCTCTCTTTCTACTACAACCCCCAATATTCTCTTTGTTCTTTGGACACACTGAAGGTCAACCCAGTCTGCATGTATGCCCAAAATTGCAATTTTGTTTTCCAAATAAACTGTTTTGTTTTAGAGATTGGACTCTATATTTTTATTTGACTTGGCTTAATGCATGAATAAACACCAGCCAGTGCAGCAGTAAAACATTCCACAATCACTGGTGCAAGTGAAGAAAACACAGGGAAACCGAAAAATGATCGTATATCACTTTCCTTAGTGTGTTCCACAAAGTTTAATAGGCATTACATAGGTGAGAAATAGGTGAGAAAATAAAGTGGTGAGAGGGTGGGGGGAATTGGGTGTTGTGTGACACCACTTTGCATATGTATTATTGAGTCCTTACAATACTGAGAAGCATCCCTATTTAAATATGAGGAAACAGAGGCAGAAAGAGTAAGTGACATGCCTGAATTTATAAGAATAGTAAGACGGAAATATTAATTCATCTTAGGAATGAAGACCTTTGCCATTCTTCCTTTTCTGAAAACATCACCAAGAATTATTGTTGAATATTTTGCTATTCTACCATTTATCACAATATTTTTCCTTTGTTCTGTTAAGTGAATTAGATTAATGAATTTTCTAACTCTGTCCACACACTGCTAGATTCCATTTGCTGATATTTTACTGGGCAGATTTTCAATAAATATTTATGTGTGAGACTGTAGACACCTTAATTTTTATGCTCTTTGTCAGATTTTGATAACAATGTCATTCTGGATTTGATTTTTTTTAATGAGAGTTTTTTATTTTTCTCTGTCCTTGAACATTTGAAAATGTACTTGTTCCTTGAAAGTTTGAAAGAATTCCTTCATGAAACTGCCTCAGCCTGATGTTGTTTAGGAGAATTGGCTATTTAAAAACACTCTTTGTTTGGGTCAGACACGGTGGCTCACACCTGAAATCCCAGCACTTTGGGAGGCTGAGGTGGGTGGATCACTTGAGGTCAGGAGTTCAAAAGCAGCCTGGTCAACATGGTGAAACCCTAACTCTACTAAAAATACAAAAATTAGCCAGCTGTGGTGGTGCGTGCCTGTAATTCCAGCTACTCAGGGGTCTGAGGCAAGAGAATTGCTTGAACCCAGGAGGTGGAGGTTGTAGTGAGCCAAGATCATGCCACTACACTCCAGCGTGGGTAATAGAGTGAGACTCCTCAAAAAAACAAAAAACAAACCAAAACCCCCACAATTTTCTCTGAACATTAAAAATACTCCTAGTTTATTACATAGGGACTTAATCCAGCCCCAAGAAAGCAGTGAGAGGCAAAGATACTCATTTTACTCCATTAGGCTGTTTCTTTCCTCTTCTCATTCACTTTTATTAATAGTGATAACCATGTTTACCTAGTAAATCTCTTTTTTCTTCTTATACAAATCTGGGTTAATTACAAAACAGCAGTGACTTTTTCCAGGGCCACATCTAGGTGCATGACACTTCGGAACACTCACAATACAATTGGGTACCTGATGCAAATTATTTGCATATGTAAGCAACATTTGAGTGAAAAATGTTATGAACTTCCTGAGATGAACATTAATTTTTCTTCTCTGTTTCCTGTATCTTCTCTTTCCCAGCTATTTAATCGGAGACTCTGTGCTAGAGAAGGTGGCCGGAGAATAGCCACAGAACTAGGTGAGGGTGTGGGGAGAGTGAGTGGAAAACTATCAGAAACCTTTATTGGGAATTAGATTTTCCCTGTCTCGCCCCTCCTCCCACCCCAAAAAGCCTACAGTTCTTCCGGACAACGGTTTGAGCCTGCCATTCTAGAATGTTCCACACTGCAACTATTACTTTCCTGTAGAGGTCATGAAACGTAGACTTTTGGCTTTCCGGTCTTGCTGAAAGATCTTTATTTCAGTGAAATACCAATCCAGAAGCTACTTTGAAAAGTGTCATATGCCATCCCCAGCCTTGGTTTAGGAATAACTTGTGCAAAAGCCACAAATGCTTTTCTTCACAAAACCTCTACTGCGGTTTTCGCACATCACTGCTAACTCTAGCACAGTCTTTCCTCTTTCTTACAAGAGTAAGAGAAAGTATTAGCACTAAGTCAGCTCTGTTCACATTTCCGGTTTCAGAGGAGCTAACTGAAAATGCAGTACCTTTTACAGTTCACCCATTCTGTGAAGGATATTTCCAAATCTCACCCCAGTGACAGAAAATCCTTACATGTCCTAAGCTGCAAAAAAGCATTCTGCTCCCAGATGGAAGAGGATTTTGAGATAAGTTTTTGTTAAGAAGCATGGAAATAGGAGCATTGAAAATTGACAAAATACATTAATTCTCGGGTTCAGTCACATGAGTAAAATCCCGGATTGGCATTTTGTACTTAGTGATTACTAGTGCTGTGAACTCTAGAAGGCTAGGGATAGCAGTATGTAATGTTGGAGGAGAAGAAAAACACCCTCGTGACTCCCCTCCGGTATAGCTCAAATACCCCAGGAGACTTCCTTTCTCCAAATACCTGTGGGTCTACCTGGACACAGAAATACATGCTCTCCTGCTATCAAAACCTCATCCCTCCCCTTGTCTAGTAAATTAGCTGGACATGGTCCTTAACTGAGACCATGCTGTGAGCTTGGTTTTTTAAGGCAACTTCCTTACCTATAATTAGTTGGCCCTTAATCCTCCTTAAGCTTCCTCTTCCCATCCTGGGGTGTGTGGAAGAGCACCAGGAGAAAGAAGTCCTGTGAAATCCTCAGAGTCCCCAGAGCTCTGCTCCCTGACCACTTGGAGGGGCCCCCTGCCCTCCCTCCACTTCTCAAATTCCCTGGCATCCCCCAACTCCGTCGTTGCCAGCACTGAGAGTAGCCCCAGCCGCAACCTCCCAGGACGGGGAAGGGGCAGCTTTAAGGATTCCTGGAAATTTACTCCCCAGCAGCTTTCCCAGGAGGATTTGTACTTTAAAAGGACACTTGGGGAGGGAGCCTGCCCTTCTGTACAATGCCTGTCCTTTAGGAGACCTGGACACAGATGCCAGGTGGGAAGATATCACCTGTGTGGGGGAAGTGGGAGGTTATCCCGAGGAGAGGGCATGTGAACAAGGGTTGGTCTGGGGCAAGGTGGCAGTTGGGTGGGGAGGACAAGACTTTTCTGCCTGCACTACCCCCACCTTCCTTTTTCCTATTTGTTTCACCAAGATTTTCTTTCCAGGCTTGTTTTTGGACATTTTCTGCACTCCTCTTGTTCTGTTCCTAAGCTGTCCCATGCACCTTTCCAGTACCTTCTCCCTGAATATTTTTTGCTGTGTCCTGTTCCTTGTCCCGGTCCCAAATCATTCAGCCTGCCTTTCCCTTGTACCTAGAACTTTTTGCCAAGTGGTACTATTTTTGGACAAAGAGGCTTTTCCAGTCCCGCCTTGAACCACACTACACAGAAGCTTCCTTGTAGATGATATGAGAGGCCAGCTCTAGGAATTAGCTAACTCTTACCCGGGGCTCAGGGCCAGGCTGTGGAAGTACAGAGATTGGAAAGAGAGCAGGACCCCGTCAGCAGTCCTGTTTGCCTTCTGCAGAGCACAACAGCCTGGCCTGAACAAAAATGTTCCTAGTGGCAAAAGATACTTCTCCGAAGAGCTTGCTTTCTTCACCTGTAGTTATATATACATTTATTCAATGAAAATTTACTGATCACCTACTATATTCCAGGCACCATTCTAAGTGCTGGAGGTATACCCGTGAATAAGCAAGACAAAAAGGCCCTGCCTTTATAGATGGATCTTACATTCTAGAAACTGGTGCTGGACCAGGCATCAAGACCATAAGTTATTAACTATGAGACCTTAGAGAAGATGCTTAAAAACTTCCTGAGCTTGGGGTCAGAACTAAAGAGGGCAGCTTGGAGGATAGCAGTTAGAAGTTGGAACCTCAGACGCTGTTTACAATAGCAAAGACTTGAAACCAACCCAAATGTCCATCAAGGATAGACCAGTTAAAGAAAATGTGGCACATATACACCATGGAATACTATGCAGCCATAACAAAGGATAAGTTCATGTCCTTTGCATTATTGTCCATCATTCTCAGCAAACTGACACAAGAACAGAAAGAAAACACTGCATGTTCTCACTCATAAGTGCATATTGAACAATGAGAATACATGGACACAGAGAGGGGAACACACTGGAGTCTGTTGAGGGGTGGGGGGATAGGGGAGCAATAGCAGGGAGTGGGGAGTTTGGGGAGGGATAACATAGGAGAAATACCTAATGTAGGTGACAGGGGAATGGAGGCAGCAAACCACCGTGGCATGTGTATACCTAGGTAACAATCCTGCAAGATCTGTACATGTACCCCAGAACTTAAAGTCTAATTTTAAAAAATTGGAGCCTCAGATTTCTCACCTATCAGAGGAGTATCAGGTTGAATGGGTTGACAGATATAGAAGTGCACTCTTTGAAGAGTATCCAATACCATATAAACATATGATTTTATTATTGTCTACCCTCATCCTCACCGCCACTTTTAGGGAGTAGTTTCTAGCTTTGTGCCTACAAGAAATGAAGGTACCCTGGGCCTAGTTCATTTGGGAGGATCCTGTGAGTACATGAGAATAGAAAATACAGGTATTAGGTTTGTACAAAAGTAATTGTGGTCTTGCCATTACCTTCAATGGCAAAAATCTAATGATTAAAGACAGGTAGATGGGTAAATAGATGATGGGTAGATATAGCTATAGATGCATGTTTTTTACACAAGTAACATACTCATTGTGTGAAACTTCAAAAATATAGACAAGTTAAAGCAAAAAGATAAAGATACCCCAGAAGCTATCATCCAGAGACAAGTCTTGTGGTACCTTGCAGACTTGTTTCTGCGTGCACATGTAGACGAGTGTGGAGCATAATCGAAGAGCCATGCTGTCCCTCTGCTTGGCTGTGTGTCCTCTGCTGATGAGCATCTTTCTGCTCAGGTCATGATGGGAGCAGCATTTCAAAAGATGGGGCCAGTTTCTTCTACAGAAATGTTATATTACTTTCCAAGGGCTGCCATAACAAATTGCCACAAACTGGGAAGCTTAAAATGACAGAAATGTATTCCTTTACAGCCCTGGAGGCCAGAAGTCTGAACTTGAAGGTGTTGGCAGGTCTGTGCTCTCTCTAAAGGATCGAGGGGAAGGTCTTCCCTTGTTTCTTCCTAGCTTCTGGTGGTTGCCAGCAATCCTTGATGTTCATGTGGCTTATAGACACATTTATCCAATCCCTGCCTCTGTCTTTACATAGCTGTTTTCCCTCTGTGTTTGTCTGTGTCCAAATTTCCCTCCTATAAGATCACTAGTCATTGAATTACTGCCCACCCTAATCCAGTATGAACTTATATTAATTTCACTAATTACATTTGTAAAGTATTTCCCAAAAAAGCCACATTCGCAGGTTCCACATGGACGTGAATTTGGGAAGGGGGACACTGTTCGACCCGGAACAGGTATCAACCCTACTGCTTATTTGAAACTGCTTCAGATGTGGTTGGTTCCCCTATATATGTTAGGGGAGAGGAAAGTCTCCATGCATCAGCCACCCTGTGACAAGGAGTACCAGGACATTCTGGTCCTCACAGTCAGAAAACACCTTGATGTCAAGAACAGGGCTATTGCGTTCTATGTGGAAGTGCTCTAGTGGAAACTGTCCCAGGTCCACGCTTACCAAGATGGCACAGTTCACCATGGGGCATTGTGATGAAGAAGGGTCCGAACTCCATTTATTCACAGGGGAACACCTGTGCCACAATAGGTATCAAAATTTGTGGTAATTGTTTTCCAATTGTCAATCTGTGGGCAAAAAATAACAATATGGGTGCACAGTATGGAGAGGAACCTTTAGCTACTACTCATAAGCACTCTGGGGACACTCTCAACTTATTTTTACAAAACTGGAACTAGACCAGGCACAGTGGCTCACACCTGTAATCCCAGCACTTTGGGAGCACAAGGCGGGCAGGTCACCTAAGGTCAGGAGTTCGAGACCTGTCTGGCCAACATGGCAAAACCCCATCTCTACTATAAATACAAAAATTAGCCGGGTGTGGTGATGGGTGCCTGTAATCCCAGCTACACAGGACGCTGAGGTGGGAGAATTGCTTGAACCTGAGAGGTGGAGGTTGCAGTGAGCCGAGATTGTGCCACTGCACTCCGACTTGGGTGACAAGAGTGGAACTCCATCAACAAAAAAAGAAACACTGGAACTATGGGAACATCCTGATCCTTCTAAGTCAGTAAACATACTTCTGTTCCAAAATGTACTTAACTGGCCCTAAATCTTTTGATAAAGCCCTTCTCTTTCACCCCTGTGGTACATCTTGTGCTGAGAGATTACCTTCTATTCAAATCCTACTATTTAACTATTTAATTTAATCTCTCCACCTCCTTTTGCATCCCTCCACTCAGCTAGAAAAAAAAAAATGTTTCCTGTTCCTGGCGTTTCCTTAATCAGATGTAGACATGGCTGAATGTTCTTTGCTAGGCTGCTGAGTCAGAAGCCTGGACAGACCAGCTTCAGTTTTAATGAGGTGGCTCAGGAAGGAAGTGCTAACAGAGATGGGTACACAGTGCAGTCAGTGGGTGGGAGCTGATGCTAGCTAGAAGAACTGAGTCTTCTGAGAGGCAGCTTGATTACTGGAAAAGACCACTGGGCTGGAAGTTAGGAGGCCTGGGCCAGTCTCAGCTCTGCTGCTAACATGCTGCATGACCATGGTAAGTCATTGCCTTTCTCTGAGTCTCAGTGAGAAACAGTGGGGCTGGCCACGGAAGACACTGTGGGAAAACTTCTGAATCAGGCCCCCACTAAGAAGGCAGTCTCCTGCGAGGATACCTAGGAGATGAGTTAGAAGCAGAGGGCACATTTCACAAGCAGCCCCCAAGAGATTGTCAGGAACAGACCACAGGAAGATTCAGAGAGAGACTGCCCAAGCCTGGGGTCTGAACTGAAGAAGGCACCCTGAAGGACAGCAGTTATAAGTTGGAGAGATTGAGAGAGCCCTGAATGAGTTAAGTCAAGAAGGATCAGGGTAGAGGTAAATTGCAGGGTGGGTGGGGAAAGGCTGTGGAAAGGGGTTTCTGGGCTGGAGAGCCAGGACCTAGCCTACTAAAGTTCTGGAGCTCTAGGGGAGATGCAGAAGGCAGGCTGAGGCTGGGCGTGGTGGCTCATGCCTGTAATCCCAGCAGTTTAGGAGGCCAAGGTGGGCAGATCACTTGAGGCCAGAAGTTCCAGATCAGCCTGGCCAGCATGGTGAAACTCCGTCTCTACTAAAAATACAAAAATGGGCCAGGTGTGGTGGGGCATGCCTGTAATCCCAGCTACTCAGGAGGCTGAGACATGAGAATCACTAACTCGGGAGATGGAGATTTCAGTGAGCCGAGATCACACCATTGCACTATAGCCTGGACGACACAGCAGACTCTGTCTCAAAAAGCAAACAAACAAACAAACAAAACAAAACAAATACAGGCTGAGACTAGAGCAAGGAAGGTTTTAAAAATGGACTAGAACCACACAGACAAGTCTTAAATGTTCAATCATGTCAGGCTGATATTTGAAGGAAAACAGGTGGCAACTATGTACCCACCTGCAGAGCATGTCATCCCTGAGACCCTTCATCGTGGAAGAAAGGGAGATTTTTTTGTTCTATAAAGGCCTGATAGTTCATGTTTCACATTACGGGCTGACTGGAGAACCTGAGGTGCTGTGCAGAGACCAGTGGAAGGCTTTGATCCCAAACGTGCAGTCCTAAGAGAAGAATGAGCCCATGATCTCCAGTCTGTTGGTCCTTCCACATGCTATTTCCTATACCTGGAATGTATTCTTTCCTCACCCAGAAAATTCCCTCAGGGCTTCCTCTTCCAGGAAATCTTCCCTGAGTCTCTCACCTCTTCATCCTCACTCCTCCTGCATACTTCCAAAACCCCCTGCACTTCTCTATTGTGGGTGCTTACCCAGCACACTGTGGTCTATTCTGGCTTTTCCATCTCCTTAACTAGTAGTTCTGTCTTTTGCATTTTGGATTCCCAGACCTATCAGAGAGCTTAATGTTTGCCAAATGCTGGGAAAATATTTATTGAAAGGATGTTGACTACTCAGTGTCAGCCACAAGGCCCCTCAGGAAGTCTTGCCATAGGAAACATCAATAGGAGAATCTTTTAGAATTATATAGAAAGATGCTGTGGGGAATGTATGGGTTTTTTTCTTTTCTTTTCTTTTCTTTCGTCTAGACTAACAGCAGTAGGTGTTAGAGTCATACAAGTGTTACAAGGGTATCCAAGAGCCCGCTTATGACTAGAAATTTCTTCTAGAATTTCCTTCAAAGCATGATTCTCCTGCTGTGCTTGGAGTGGGAAGTGAGTGGCAGGGATGAAGGAACAGAATCCTCCCTCTAGGATACAACTCTGGAGTTTTTCCCTTAAAGCCAGGAAAAAAGTATCATTCAATCATTTTCCCTCAGATTCTAGGCCATTGACTGCTTTGTAGACAGCCCTCTCTCCCTCAGACTCTTTTCAGGCTTTTCCAGGAGGACAGAGAGAACACTGATGAACATTTACTGTGTGAGACATAGAGCAGGGAACCTTACATAATTTTCTCATCTGTTACTCAGGATGCTATGAAGCAGGAGCTATTATTATCCTTGATTTATAGAGCAACCGAGGCACAAAAAGTTTAAATAATTTGCCTAAGATCCCATAGCAAGTGGAGTAGTCTGGAATATCTGCTACCAAATCTGGCTATTTCTACCACTACCACAATCTGCCTCTCAGAAAGATTGCTGCACTCAAAGAATATTCCCTAGTCAGTTTAATGTTGCTATTATTTTTAAGCAATTAAAATTTATTTTCTGAAACTATGGAAGATCTTGCCACCAAGGAGAAGGTACAGATGACAAATGCAAACATAATTCTACACCATTAGCCTTCAGCAAAATGCACATCAAAACTACAATGAGACAATAGTACAGACCTATTAGAATAATTAAGAGAAATAACATTGATGACATCAAATGCTAGTAAGATAAGGAGCAACTGGAACTCTCAGTCAAAACTAATCTTTGTTCAATATAATCCATAGGTTGACAGAAAAAGAAATCTAATCTTTGGTGGTAGAAGGCACAATAGTGGTTACCTTTGTGAGAAGTTGAGATGATTAGAAGAAGACAAGGGAGGGGTCTTCTGAGATGCTAGTATAAATCTGCAATCTGGGTAATGATTACAATGAGTGTGTTTATGAAAATTTATTAAGTTTATGACTTGTCTATTTTTCTGTGTGTAAAGGTTTGTTTCAATAAAAAGTTTGTCAAAAATAGCCGGGCGTGGTGGCTCATGCCTATAATCCCAGCACTTTGGGAGGCTGAGGCGGGTGGATCACGAGGTCAAGAGATCGAGACCATCCTGGTCAACATGGTGAAACCCTGTCTCTACTAAAAATACAAAAATTAGCTGGGCATGGTGGCGCACGCCTGTAGTCCCAGCTACTTAGAAGGCTGGGGCAGGAGAATTGCTTGAACCCTGGAGGCGGAGGTTGCAGTGAGCCAAGATCATGCCATTGCACTCCAGCCTGGGCAACAGACCAACACCCTGCTTCAAAAAACAAAAACAAACAACAAAAATAATTATTATGGTAAATTATACTCATTGTAAAAATAATTGAAGAGCACAAAAGGAATACAGCAAAAAGTAAAACTCTCCCCCTACCATGTCCCACTTTTACTTCTCAGTAGTAGCCCACTGTTACCTGCGTTTCTTGTCTAAGTTCAATAATAAATATAGCTTTTTTTTTCTTACACAAATTGGGAGTGGAGTCAGATGTCCCACAAGGCAGAAACAATGACTGGACATGTGCCAAGAAAGCTCACCTTAAGGACCTGGGATGGAGGTAGGCATCTGGTAGAAAAGGAGACCGAAGATTCTGGTCACACCATCAAAGCTAATATCAGAAACCAGACCAACACTCCCAACATCCCCATTCTCAACCACACTCATCTATGCTGGAGATGATTATCCCCACCCACCTCCTATGTTACTCTTCCTGAGCCACTGGAGTGCCAGAATAAACATAGCCAACTAGAAGACTTCTGCAGAATGGAAAAGGATGGAAGATTCCAGACTAGAAAGGCCAAGGACAGCAGATTGACACTGAATGTTGAGAATTGTCAGTGGAGTGCTGCAAGTCAGGATGTAAAGTTATGGCAGGTGTCTTTGCTTCTAGAGAGCCTTCGAAGATATGCCTTCCATCCCACCCCACCCCACCCCATCCCCTGGGTGTGTAGATACTCCTCCTTCTTGTTCCTACAACATTCTGTTTTCACTTCTACAGTGGTGCATTTCACACTACTTATGATTATCTGTCTGCTCATGTATTGGTCAGCTTCTCTGAACTGGAAGATCCTGGCAAAGCAATAACTATCATCTTTTTCTTTGTATCCCCGGGATCCAGCTCAGCACCTGGCTAACAGCAGGCACTCAGTGATGTTGATGTGAACAAACGAACTGATCCAAAGAAGTGTCTCCTAAAGTTGCTTCTTTCCAATCGAGCCAACAAATGCAACATTCTGAATGGAGATACCAGAGATCACATCATCTTTAGCTTTCTGCCACAGATCCACATGAAGAATCCTACATGGTGCAGCCAAAATCCTTAATGCTAGATAGAACTTTGCATTGGACACTTTAAAATGTGATGTCTGGCTATGAAGAGAGTGTATAACACACATAATTTACTGTGCATCAATCTCACTAATGGAAAATAAACAACCCATAAATCATCTTTCTTCAAGGGTAATGTGTTTAGGTTAAAAGTTGATTGGTCAGTGTTAAAATATATGTAAATTTTAGTCTTCCAGATCCCATGAAAATGTCTGTAAAAAAAAAAAAGTATCGTGGAGGGAGGTAGTGAGGTTGGGATGGAGAGAGAGTGGGAGGATTTTATGTATAAAAAAAAAAAAAAAAAAACTTTTAAAAATGAATAAGTACAAAGTTATTTGTCACAGCACTTAAAAATACCGTATGATTGGAAACAACCTAAATGTCCATCAATAGGGGACTAGTTAAATAATTTATGGTACATCATCATTCATGTAATGGGATACTATGAAGTTGTAAAAAAAAAAATAGAGAATAAAGAATTTGCTGACATAAAACAATCCCCAAGATACATTGTTAAGCTCTAGAACAATGTGTTATATACTGCTGTGTGTTAAAAGGGTGAAAGGGAATGTCTATGTATTTGCTTAAATGTGCATAAAAGCATCCCAGGAAGATACATAAGAAACTGACAACACTGGTTAACAATGGAAGACTGAGAGGAAGAGATGGGAAAAAGACTGCATTGTGTGCTCTTTCATTTACATTTTAGACCACGTGAATGTATTATTCAGTCAAAAATCAATGTAAAAAGGAAGAAACCACAACAACCATAGGAAATATGAAAAGGTGACATCAATGTTACATAAATTTTGAGAGATACCAAGAAGCAAGAAACACCATGAATTTGGGCTAACAGAAAGATCAGAGAAGTAAATATTGCAATTCAAAAAGTCGTAAGAGTGTGCTTTCCCAAAGAAGCATTAATCACAGAGTCAAAGAATGTGAAGAGCAGGGGTGGGCTGTGAGGCAGTCATTGAAGAGTCACAGTGGAAACAGCTGGGACAAGTGGCCCTTTCCCTCTTCCTCCTGTCCCCCAGTGCCTTGGCCCTCAGGCTAAAGTTGTCTAGAGAGGCCTCTAGGAAGGGTGCTGAGACCTCCACAGCAGATGGGAGGACAAAACCAAAAGGAAAACTAGTATCAGTCAATAGTGAAACCTTCTACAGGGCTCCACCCCCAGAGAAAAGCCCTCCTTACTTAATCAGTTATGGGGGTCCCTGGTCTTCCTGCCTCTCCACCCACATAACCTAAAGGGAAGCCTGACTGTTGACATTTCCTACCCACTTAAACAGAACCCACAGTCAGCCCTCCCATTCCGGAGAGAGGTTTGTGGGGGAAACAGATAGATCAACACAATTGCAGAGGAAATTTATGCCATCTACACATAATAGCTAACACAGGTTTTCATTCACAAATATGACCAGACAACTAAAAATCATCAAGCATTTGAGAAAAACTAGCAACACAAATGAAAAGGACCAAACTAATCAAATGGGACTGAGCCAGAGGAAAGAGAAAGAATTAAAGGAATTGAAGAAAATTTAAATACCTTCTGACATATATTACCAGAAAAGCTAACCAAGTGCTATTCTCCCAGGTTAAAATATTTTGCAACCTCCTCTTCTGTCTCCTTAAAATAATATTTAGTAATTGGGCAAAACTTACAAATTCCTTACAATCTCTCTGGAACCAAAGGTTCTGGGTTTTTATTTTTTTAATTATCTTTTTCCTCTAATAGCTAATGGTAGAAAAATCAGACAAGTCCATTATGATGTGATGTGGCAAATGCTATGATAGATTAAGCACAGAAGAGGTGGGGCATGGTGGTTCACGCCTGTAATGCCAGCACTTTGGGAGGCTGAGGCATGTGGATCACCTGAGGTCAGGAGTTCAAGACCAGCCTGGCCAACCTGGTGAAACCCCATCTCTACTAAAAATACAAATATTAGCCAGGCAGAGTGGGGCATGCTTGTAATCCCAGCTACTCAGGAGGCTGAGGCTGGAGAATCACTTGAACCCGGGAGGTGGAGTTTGCAACGAGTCGAGATTACGCCATTGCACTCCAGCCAAAGCAAGACTCTGTTTAAAAAAAAAAAAAAAAAAAAAATTAAGCACAAAAGAGCGCATCTTGACAGCTGAGACGGAATATTTCACTTAAACATTAATAGATAAGACAGAAGGGAATCAGCCTAGGCACACGGATAGCATGATAAGCACAGTACGTTTCAGGAAATAAAACTAGCTTAAAAGGCTTGATGCTCAGGATTGAACCTCAATGAGTCGTAGATGATGAGGAGAGAAATGCGGGCAGGGGTCAACTCATCTGCCGTGTTAAGAATCGAGACCCTTTCCTCTAGTCTACAGCTTCTCAGACATATTCAGGGAAAAGAACCCTTGGGAGGCCCTTCATACAACAAACAAAATACTGATATATTTAACTCATATGTACTGGAAATAATTTTCCAAGCAGAAACTATGACTGTGTTCTAGGTTATCAATAGAAAATCACAACCACAACCTTATCACGTCAAAAACAATCTGTTGAAATATGATCCATTGCTTTTCTTATTTTTACTTTGATATTTGCTACATATCAATCACCAGCTAGCAGAAAAGCAGTAGTAGAAAAGGGTGACCAAGGTTTAAGAAAATTCTATGTAAAAATAACTGAAAAATGAGACTTCAATCCACTAACTTAATTCTTTCTGTAAACTTAGAAAAAGATGGCCAATATTTGATTTGGGCTATAGGCACTTTCATGCACTCTTATAAATGTATACATTTCTTGGAAACTAAGTTTGATAATCATTTCTTGATGTGTTAGGCAGCTGAGGACATTAAAAGGGAGCCCAGTCTCTGTTAGGGAGAGACAGGCATGAGAGGTTCTGAGACAAAGGACTTCTGATACAAAATCAGAAATCAAGAAACAGCTTAAACTGGGAAACTGGAAGGGGAGTCAGTTGTGGCACTAGGTAGAGGACTAGGCAGAAGGATGGGAGAAAGAGAAGGCTTCAACTATTCAGGTATAAGCAGGGTATTCTGGAGTCAGTTTCACTCTTGTTGAACATACCTGGGGCAGTATGTCAATATACTTCCTCGGGTCTGGGACAGGGTCTTGGGGGGGGTCAAAGCAGATCAGACAATATGGTCATTTATAAGATTTGGAATTAATATTCTGCTGTCAGTGTGAAAGATGGATGGGGTGAGAAAGAAAGAGAAACAAGAAGGTAAGTTAGGTTGGTACAATTCAGTAATCTACAAAAGAGAGTATATATAGGCCTGAACTAAGATGATGAGAGGGGCCACAGAGAGAAGTGGTGGCAACCAAGACGGTTTTTGGAGGAAGAAGCCAGTGGGATTGGGGCAATCTGGGGCAAGAGAGAGAGAAGAATCATGGATGGATCCCAGATCTCTGACTTGGGCAATTAGGTGGGTGGCAGGACCATTCACAGAGACATGGAGAACCTTAAGGGAGAGCAGGTCTGGATTGGATGTAGAGTTGGGAGATAAACTAAGTTTGGAGCACACCAAATGTGAGGTGGCTTTGGGATATCCAAATAGAGATTTTCAGAGCTGTAAGCTGTACTTACAAGTCTGAAGTTCAGGGTTACAGTTATAGATTTGGGATTTATCACAATGAAAATGAGATTGAAACCCATGAAAGTTCATGAAACCCATGAATCATCCAGTGAAACCATGGAGAGCTAGAAGAGAGGGGAGGAGATAAGAAGGGATGAGGAAAGGAAATAGTAAGGAAAAGAAATACCAAAGTTTTAAGGGGTACAAAGAATAAAGAGGATTGCATGAAGAAGGATTCTGAGAGGCAGAAGCCATTAAGAATAGGGTGATATAGAATTCAAGGGGGGAGAGCATTCAGAAAGACGGCAACAGGATAATAGGTCAACAGAGTAATAGAGAGGTCGCTAAAAATAAACTCTAAGAAGAATTTAGCCAAACTATTATTGAGCTAATAATGGTGGGAGCAATTTCAAGGGAATATTGTGGGCAGAAGTCAGACTGTAGGAGGCTGGGGATCAAGAAGTGGAGGCAAGGAGGTTGGACAACAACTGTTTTTTCAAGTTGCTCACGTGAACAAATCCTGACATTGTCTGCATCTCTGTGGTCCCTTCAGCATCCCCTCCCTCGGGTCTTGGCTGAGCTGATTGCAGGGCCCTTGCAGCTCTGGCACTCTCAAGTTGTATAAAACTGGCTGTGCAGAAGTCCTTGAGCCCATTTTGGCTCTCATGATAATTTTCCTTCAGTGGAACTAAGGTTACTTGTCTAAGAACCAAAGTCTCTGACTTGACTGATCAAACCATGTCACGTGCATTGAAGCCATCTACTTGGCAGATGTAGTGAAAAGCTACATAGATCTGGGCCCAGGACAGGATGCTGGGGCGTGGGAGGAGGAGAAAGCAGGTGCTAACTATACAGACAGCATGCCTGTAACAGCAGTTTTTACATTTCCTATTTGTGTCTCAAAACAATTTTATAGGAATCATCAAAGCGATTTTATCATGGTTTCTAGACCAGGTTGGGATGTGAGGTAGGGATTTCCACAGCTGCTCTAGTTTGAAGGAAATCTGATAAGATGATGCAAAAGCCCTTCAGAAATGTGTAATACTACACACTTCGGTGATTCAATTCATTGTCAAAACTTTAGGTGTTTTTAATGTTGTTATTGTTCATTTGGTTTTTACCAACATGAGTTGGCAATTATTTGTAAAACTCATGTCTTAGGCTAAACAAATTCCAAAAAAATTCAGGATGAGAATTGTCTATTGCTTAATGTGTTTCAAATTTCTTCCATGCACATCTTTATTAGATCTTTACAGCAACCTACGGGATAAGCAAGACAGGTGCAAGTGCCTCCTTTCGGTATGAGGAAACTGAGATCTAAACAGATGAAGTGATTTGCCCAAGGTTCATAGCAATTTATTGGTAGAGCAAGGACTAGAATTCAGATCTCTTAACTGTAGCCTATTTTTCCTATTCTTAACCATTACATCAGCACCAACAATTATCTAATGGATTGGAATAGTGTACACAGGCAAGTTGGCTATGTCAGGCCACTATTTTTACTTTAACTTCAATTCCACAGTCTTGGCCTGATTTCCCTCAAGACCCTACTTATCTTTCCCTTTGAGAAATTTATTTTTCTTGCATTATCTCTCCAGCTAAATTTTATTTAATAACCATCAGCATGCTTTTTCCTTTATGCCATGTAGACTTGACCTGAAAAGCTGCCAGACTTTCATTGAGTTCAGCAATTAAAGAAGTAAAGTTTTAAGAAGCAATTAGTTGATGGGACATCAGTCATAAAATCAATCCAAACTTTTGTTGACATGTGTTTCTTTCCCCATATACCAGTTTCCCACTTGATATTAGTAAGACTGAAATTGAAATAAGCCTATTGCTGGTGGATGAATTTGTCACTTTCCTTGAAACTGGTGAACCCAAAAAGTTAGACAGCGATAGGAAAATACTGCCGTTGTCTGTTAAGAAGTCTATGACATTTCAAGGCAAGAATGAATATATGGAAGAAGAAAGTTGTTTCTTCTTTACTAACAAAAA
>NW_016107832.1:817738-833115 GCF_001604975.1 Cebus imitator
GTAGAATATTGAAAAAAAAAAAAAAAAAAAAAAAAACCTTTACGTAACGTTTTTGCTGGGAGAGAAGACTACGAAGCACATTTTCCAGGAAGTGTGGGCTGCAACGATTGTGCGCTCTTAACTAATCCTGAGTAAGGTGGCCACTTTGACAGTCTTCTCATGCTGCCTCTGCCACCTTCTCCACCAGAAGATACCATTTCAACTTTAACACAGGATGATCGAAACATACAACCAACCTGCTCCCCGATCTGCGGCCACTGGACTGCCCGTCAGCATGAAAATTTTTATGTATTTACTTACTGTTTTTCTTATCACCCAGATGATTGGGTCAGCACTTTTTGCTGTGTATCTTCATAGAAGGTTGGACAAGGTAAGATGAACCACAGGCTTTATTAACTAAATTTGTGGTCCTTACTAATTGGTAGGTTGGTTTGTTTTAGTTCTACCCAAATGATGGATGATGGTAGAAACCAAATAGAAGAATGGTCTTGTGCCATAATTTTTGTTGCCTAGTCAATCAAGTCTCATATTCTTGTCTATGGTTAGGATCTTGGGATCTGGAGTCAGACTGCCTAGGTTCAAATCTTGGCCCTGCCCATACCATCTCTGGTATCCTGGGGCAAGTGCCTTAGTTTCCACATCTGAGAAATTGAGACGGTAATGGTGTCCATTTCACAGATTAAGTGAGTTTAGCCTTGTAAAGAGCTTAGGAGAGTGCCTGATATATGGTAAGCACTGCATACGCACTAGCTGTAATTATTTGCTAAAGTTTTGCTTTAAAAGTAAGCTAATTTTAAGGAGACAACTTTTTTTCTTTTAAATTTCCAAGTAGGCAAGAAGAGCATCAATTTGATCTAAAAATTCATAGTGCTTCAGATTAGCATAGACATAGATAAGTCCTAGAATTTGCAGCCTTTTAGTAAAAGTAGCACTCTCTGTATAATTCTTCGTGAACACTGATTGTAGTTGCAAGATGCTCAGTTTCCCCCTGAGATGTTTTACATTTTCAAATGGTTAGACTTGCAGAAACAAAAGAGCAGAGTAACTTAGTAGGCTGTTTTGCATTCTTAGGAAAAGAAAACCATCAGAATTTATTTTGATTTCATGTATTTTTTCACTTCCACTGAGGAGTATAATTGGCTGTGTTGACAAAATACCAATTATAGATGTAAAGGAGAAAATTCATTAGTTTTCTGGCTGTTCCTAAAATTCTGGATGCAGGAACTGTGGCTGGAAAGCATCTGGATGATTGCATTTTATCAGGGATACTGGAGTGTCCTCTCTTAGGATGCGGACCTAGAATTAATGTCATGAGGTTTATATATCAGGATAAGGTAAGGCAGTAAGGGCTGAAGTCATCCACTGGGTTATCCAAACTTTAGGTTTCACTGCTGAGAAAAGAGGAGGCTTCTGGTCTGGTTGGTTGTTTGTGTCTGGTCTGATGCGCTCTGTCAAACAGATGTCTGGACATAGGCCTAGCTTTTAAAGGGGCAATAGTGACCTAAGTAATCTGAAATTTACCATAGTATTTGCATGTGCCCTTAATGACCGCAAAAGCTGCCAGCTAACTGAATCTTGTTTTGAATCTAAAAAATCTACTCTTAAAGCAAGAAAATGGTACAAAATTACTTGATAATGCAAGTGAATTCTATACATTTAATTTTTCGAAGACATTGGAAAAAAATATCTTATTGCTTTGAGGATAAAAGACGATTTCTTTAAAAATGCAAATGTTTTCTACAAATACTAAAGTTAAAAAGGGAGAGAGATGTAATTAGAACTCGTTAACTGACACATCGCAAATTAACTTCTTTTTATAAAGCACTGCATCACAAACACTAAAATGAAGTGGGCAAATTAGCTCTGCAGAAAACTATTTTCTAGGCTGATGTTTATAATGACCAATCATTACTGGAGCAATGAGAAATGTGACAATTACAGAATATTGCTGCTATAGTATGTTGAAAAAGTATGCGTTTTGTAATGAACATTTAGTAGAATAGCTCTGATTTCTACCTGGAGTTTCTGATAACATGACATCGTAATTGCTGGCTTTTATAGATTTTTAAACTGCAAATACAAAATAGCAATCAGCCAATATAATAACTTATTATTCCCCATTTATGCCCGAAAGTCCTCCTCTTGTTGATGCCATGGAAATGAATGTAGAGGCCAATATCATTAGCTGTATTCTCCTTCAGAATGACGTTTATCATATCCATGTTATTTCAAAATAGATAGAAGATGAAAGGAATCTTCATGAAGATTTTGTATTCATGAAAACGATACAGAGATGCAACACAGGAGAAAGATCCTTATCCTTACTGAACTGTGAGGACATTAAAAGCCAGTTTGAAGGCTTTGTGAAGGTAAGGAGCTTAGTTGTTGGTAAAAGTGTCATTGAAATGTTTTACTACATTTGCTAGATCGGGCAACTGACAATGCCAATGTGTAAAGATTGGTTATAGACACAAACACACACACACACACACACACGCACATATATGTATGTACATGCATGAATACACACACACATATATGGGTGTGTCTATGTGTGTTAAGCACGCATACATACACATATATATAAGTGTGTGTGTGTTAAAAAAACAAAGACACTCTCTGAGGAAAATACACCCTTAGGGGTACAGCCACACATACTCATGAGCTTACAATATGCAGCTACCACTAGGCAAAATGATAAAATCCACCAAGCTTGGTTTTTGCATTTCTGTGTCTCCCCATGCAAACCTTTATTCTCTCCCACTGTGGACCCATGGTCTGATCCCCATTTCCCAGAGAAGCAATAGCCATGGACAGCTGCTGTGGCAGTAGGCCGCAAGTGAAGGGACTCCTGAAGACTGGTAACAGCCTCTGGTGCTTCTCTGATGATGGAATTTTAGATATCCTGACAGTGAGATCTTTCCCTTATACTGGGGAGAGAGGTGCGGGGAATAAGTAATAGACACTCTCAGTGCTGCTCAAACCAGACTCCATCTAATATCACTTGCTCATGAAGCCAGTCCACTCTATGGCCAGTCATGACCAGAGGCACAGAGGGTTCAAAGCCTTCTAGCCCACCAGGCTGGTAACCAGCATGAAGTCACTGCAGTGACTATGGCTTATAATGGATACCCAAAACAAGAATTTTTAGAGGCTTTACATTAATTCCATTGTCACAGACATGGGATCTAAGGGCTCTTTCTCCTGAGGTAGAACATCAAGAGTTCTTTCTGCCTACATCCCTCTGAGGACACTGAGTCAAATATCCTTGAGTCTCAGCTTACTTAGGGGTCATTTCTAGGGGGCAGCACTCCACATCGAGGACAGCGCTGGACCAGGTGGGTGGGTATCTGGGTAAACCAACAGGAATTAGTTCTCACATATAGATGATATGTAATGTAATAAAGGCATAAAAGGTTTAAGGTTTTATTTCTAATTGTATTCCTGCTCTCCTGTACTGTCACCAGGGTGTCATTTAATTCTAGTGAAGATTCTAACACCTTATTCCTGAGTCACTTACGGGTATCAGAATGCGGCTCAAATCTGCTGCTTGCTTTCAGGTTCTTTACATTAATCTAGATTTTAGATGAAACTCCTAAACCCTTTCTTTGCAAGACTGGCCAGCTAGGAAAATGATTTGAGTTTCTTCGGTTCTTCAAGGATTTGGGCCAGTATTACAGAGTATTGGACGGTGTTATGAATTTAAATGTGAATAAAGACAATTTCAAAATGATGGTTAATAATCCAAATAGCAGACTGAATGTGCTTGACTGTGTGACTTTGAGTAAATAACTTCACCTTTCTGGGCCTCAGTTTTATCTATAACATGAGAAGACAGATTATCTGTAAGGGCACTATCAGCTCTGACATTCTATGTGATAAGCCTTCAGTTCCCTCCAATGGCAGTGAGAGTGGCTTATCAGTCACCCTCATTTCTTACAGAGACTTTTGCAGTTGAATTGTCAATTCCTCATGTCATTATTTCGGGTTGGGTATGTATGCAAATCTCCCAAAATCAGCCACCAAGGATAGGAATAAGGTCAGTTTGGCCTCCATGCTTATGCTCGTACGAAAAAAGTGACAGCTTCAAAGTTTCATATTCTTAAAAGGCAGATCTTCTCAGGCATGGCAGCCAGGGCTCCAGGGATCTCCTCCTTACATGCAACTGAAGGAGGCCCCTTGTGTCTACTGCAGCAGGTGTGGAACCCTAGTCAACACCATCTATACCTAGGATCATGCACAATGAGTAGATACAGAGTTCTACAGCTGCCCAATCCTCCCCCATGACAGATCCTCTTTCCAATACCCTTTCCCTCAAATTTCTCACTCTAAAACAATATTTTAGACTTTGAAAAAAAACTCAATAGGTCAATTATAGAATAGCTCCAGATTGGATTCATATTTTCTCAGCTAATGTTAGCAGGCTTTTTTTTCGGGGCCACAATCTGGCTGCACCAAATCAACCTCAAGTTTGAATTTGGGGCCTTTGAATCATAGGGCTTGATGGGGTCTTAGAAGTTATCAGATCCAATTATCAATCCAGAGCTTCAGTCTTCTCTCCACATCCTAAGTGGTCATCCAATCTCTCTTTGAACATCTCTAGTGACAAGGAACTCATTATCTTTGGAGGCAGGTAGCACTAATCTGTCACTTTGGGGGAAAGATGGTATTCAAGACTCAAGTGAGGGTAAGCAGAGGTATCATTTTGAATAGTATGATTTCATATTAAAACTTACAACCCACCCCACCCCTGCTAGAATATTCAGTTCCGTGATTATTTGCCCACGAATGCCTGCGAGGTCTTTGAGAGAGTCAAAGCACTTCTGTTTCAAGGTAAAGAGCAACCTGTCCATACCTGCCACGTGGAACTCTCACTAAGAAAGAAATAACTCATTCCAGATTTTCTGAAAGTCTACTTTAAAAAGCTGGGGAGAGATAGCAAGGGGAGAAATGCCAGATGTAGGTGATGGGGAGGAAGGCAGCAAATCACACTGCCACGTGTGTACGTATGCAACAATTTTGCATGTTCTTCACATGTACCCCGAAACCTAAAATGCAATAAAATAAATAAATGGGGGAAAAAAAAGTATTTCAATTGAGGTGGGGAGTGAAGCAAGGAAAAAAAAAGGCTCTGGGGATTGTGGCTGGGGGAAAGTTCACAGAAAGGCTAGGCTGGGCTCATGAAACACAAGCTTTGCTGACTTCATGTTTTCATCTTGGCCAGGCCTCAACACCAATGCAACCACTTAGCCTAAAAGTATCTCGACCTCAATCATCACACTCTACTTTTTGAAAAGACACTAAATAGTCATTTGTTTACTTGTGATCTCACAAACATTTTCCTGTCACTGCATCTTCATAGTGCCGCGCTTCAGCTCAAATGGAAAGTTGAAGTTCTGGGGCCCGTGTGAGTGTTCTCAGGCTCAGGTTCCCCTGGAGGCTGTACGACCTACGCCCTTAAATCTGGCAACTGAGCTGAGCCTACAGCAAGACTCTCAACAGTGACAACACAAATTCTTTCTGGGGGAGGAAAGAAAAGGAAAGGTTCTGTAGACAACTGATTCCAAGAGTGGGAAAGACCAGAGGACTTTGATTATCATAAGATGTGAAAACACTACTGTCTTCTTCCCTTTTATTCAGAAGATAGACAGATGTAATAAGCTAAGCCCAGCCTGTGAATGTCATCTCACAATTTCCACTCTTGATTTAGATCTCAGCTTCTTTGGGTGACATCATACTGACTAGTTAAGCCCTCCAGGCCTTTTGATCAGTCTCTTTAAAATGGAAGCAATAGCCTTGATTATCTTCCAACCTATGTTGATGGAAGTTCCTGTTAGCTTCTTTAAATACCTCTAGCCTTCCTTCAGTTTATAAGTGAAAAGAAACCTTTTAAAAAGTGTCACATTTGCCTTTGAACATCAGCACCATTGGGAGATGACCTGTTTCCTAAATGCTGATTATTCTAAATAAATACAATGCAACTATCAACAAGAGAATCTCTTCAACCCATTGAAAGGGATAACAAAATTTAAAATGTCAGGAGGTCTTTTCATAGTCTGGGATTTCTCTCCCAAGGTCAAACTTACTGTTATCTTTTCTTACAAGATTTCAAACTAATTGTATTCTAAGAGATACACACCATGCTTTATGTTTAATAATATTCCATATACCAGTTCCCAGGGTAGAATCATCTCCCCATTCAACATATTTGTCAATATCTGTCAAAGCCAGGGAGTTTGAGGTCATAAGAAGGGTCAGGATTGCAGCCTCTGGTCTGGAGAGAGCACTGGAACGGAGATAATAGGCCTGGATTTTACTTCCAGATTCTCCCCTGGGCTTTCTGGGTTGTCGGCTCATCTGTCAGAACCATGGACTCCCAATTGGTATGATGGAATTAATGACAGAATCTGAGTCTATATGATAATCCTCACCAGAAACAGACAACAGAGTAATGACAGATGCCAAACAAATGATAACTTTAAAACCCCACAGCACAGCCCCTGTCAAAATAACCTCTTGCAATGATTCTTATTTTAGGATATAATGCTAAACAAAGAGGAGAAGAAGAAAGAAAATAGCTTTGAAATGCAAAAAGGTAGGCTTGCTGTTTACTAATTTCTATGAACGTCTGAAAACTAAAAGGAAGTTTGATTTAGTCTGATAATATTGAACAACCCAGTGTTGTTGAATCAGGGAACTTTTAGCCCTGGAAATAAAACAGGAACACAATTGTCAAATTGACACCTTCTCTGGTCCCTGTGACTTGGAAAGGCTTTGTACGTATGTATTTATGAAAAAGGATATGTTCCTTTAATGCCAATGATACCAAATCTGAAGAAATCCCATTATGTTCAATACCTTAATTGAAGCAACCATGCAGCCTGGTACCACCTACAGTGGAATGAGATGACAGGAAAGTCATCATTCAGTAACAGTGGCATTCATCACTCATAGATAACCATTTTTCATAGAGCACAGTGGCCGGTGGAGCCTCTGGGATCGAGGAGTGACAGTGTCACAGTGTTCTATTATTTGCCCTGTTCTTAAAGTTAGAGCATCCTGAACATCTCAGGGTTGGAAGACACCTTGATGGCTCTCAAATCCAGCACCATCCCCACAACACAAATCTCCTTCACAACAGCGCTGACCATCCAGCCTCTGATCAAACATGTCTCGGGATGAAGCACCTTACACCTCATAAGGCAGCCTGATCCATCTTTGAATGGCTCTAATACTACTAAGATTACTATACTACTTGAGAGAAGTCTTTCCTCCTCAAGTTAAACTTTGTTCCTATAATCTCCACTTACTGGTCCCAGTTCTGCTCTTTGAGGCCATAGTAAACAAAGTATAATTGCTCTCCGCCCCAGCAGCTGTCCAGATATGGAAGACAGCAATCATGGCCACCAAGGTGTGACTGAGTTTTTTCTTCTCCAGGCTAAAGATCCCTGATATCTTCCACTGTTCCTCCTATGACCCTTTCCAGGCCCTTTCCTCCGACATTCATCTCCTTTTCTTGGACACACTAACTTTTCCCTTGTCCTTTTAGAATGTGGTAACCCAAACCAATACAATCATGCCTGAAGTGACTTTAGCAGCAGATTATGGGAAAAAGGGAGTGTTGTTAGAGAGAATATTATATCACAAAGTTGATGAACATGATGTTATGGCTTCTGCAAATTTAATACACACAAAGACATACATCACACAGAGATAGAGATACTATTTTCTGAGGCAAAGACAGTACTCAGAGCTTGCCTTAACTGTTGTTCTGGATGCTAAATGGTCATCGGACTTCCATGAATGTTTTATCTTCAGAATGACTGCAAGATATGTTGCGTAGCAGTAGCATGCTGTCTGTTAATTACAGAGAAGTCTGAGGAAACAGTTTATGTAGATGCTGTCTATAAGTCTTCAGGAAAATGATAACATTAACCAAACTGGTCATTTAGGTCATGCAATTTGACTCAACGTTTATAGGGCACTTACAAAGTACCCAACATCAGGCTCATAACTGGACAAAAAGAAATTTCCACACAGCCTCTGCCCTTAGCAGATTGGCACATCTCATTAGGGAGCAGGGCTTTAAAACGAGAAATAATTAAAGATAGATACAATAGTTCGGCCAGTTGCTTGACCAAATCAGAAACCGTAAGAATCTTACTAAGTGTACAGCCTTTGGAACACACTAAAATCCACAATGTATGGGAGTTGTGCCTAAAAGCAAGATGTTTAACGAAGTCCAGTGTTTTTAGCCTGTGTCAATGTATGCAAAATGGAATCGAGTACTGATTAACTATTAGGAGAATGAGATCAATGGAAATAACCAATTCAATTACTCAGATATTTGAAACCAACTTTTCCTTCAGTGGGAGGGATTTCAGACCATTTTATCCTTCCTTTTACATAACCTATTTTTGCACAATCTCTATTACACAGTTGTAGAACTGGACCAAATAGTTTTGGGGGCAGTTTTTGTATTGTATTTGACAGATTGTTGTTGGTTTCATTTCAGGTGATCAGAATCCTCAAATTGCGGCACATGTCATAAGTGAGGCCAGTAGTAAAACAACATCTGGTAAGTCACACAGCATCTGAGCAGTAGCCACTCAAGGGGAAAGGCTGGAATGACGAAATCATGTTACCTAATGGTTAGACTCCTCTTTTCCCCTGGGACCCAATTTACAAACCTACCCCTATACTTCTCCTATTCCCTTTTTTGTCTTCAAAGTGAGTTCAAATGCAAAGATGGGACTTAGAAGGACAAAAGGAGGTGGAATGCAATCTCAATGTTCTCATTATGTTCTTGCTCAGTGGCTGATTCTAAATGATGAATTACTGGGTGGAGGGATCATTATTCTGACAACATAGAAGCGATGGCAGGTAGTGACCTCCTGACTGGAGCATCCCTCCTCCTAACCCCTCTTCACTGTGTGGAAATGGGCCTTGTAGGGTATTTCCTGCCATCTGTCAATCCCTGTATGATTAAGCTCAGCCTCACTGAGGCCAACCTCAGGGAAATTAAAGGTAAAATCATTCTGTAAAGATCAATAGGTGCCAAGACGTTAGATTTTCCAATGAAGTAACAGCAGACGACATACTGTGATCTTTTCAACTTTGAACGATTTTATTTCCATATACGTTCTGCCAGCATTCTAGCGTTTAGATATTTTTTTCCCAAATGCGTACCTTGCAATAACTGATGCCGGAGATTATGCCGTATCTGATAAATGGATGGAAACATGCACGCTAACATAAAGTTCCCCATCAACATAAAGGCAAGAGAGTCAGAGGAGTCTTTGAAAAATTCAACAGAGTACTCCAGAATGGAGTTCTAAACAGTGTGTGTGTGTGTGTGTGTGTGTGTGTGTGTGTGTGTGTGTGTGACAGAGAGAGAAACAGACACAGACAGAGAGAGAGAGAAGACACTGCTTCATCTCTGAAGTGGCTTGGGCTTCTCAGTGGGTGTAACACATGGACAGTTATCATTATCGTATATAATGACAGTAGAAATTGTATATAACAGCAGATAGTGATGCTGTTAAGTGCTGTACAACTGTAAGGTGACACTACATAGTTTACTTACCATGGCTTAGATGTCAAAAGAGTGACGTAAAGTCCCTCATTAATATCAGTTAGTTGCACGATATTTAATAATTTTGTCAGGTACTCCTTCTCGCTTCTGGATTGGGTGACAACAACAGATAAATCTCCTAGAAGAATAGCTTCCCATTCGTCTTTTTTTCACCTCTATCTAAACCCTTGCTCTTGGATATATTTCTTGGAGCTCAGATTCTCCCAAAAGGCTCGTAATGGATATCAGCTCTATAATATCTTACACTCTGCAACCCAATAGGTTTGCAGGGGATCAGGTGGGAAGACAATGCCATTCCACCCCCATCCCAGTCCCAAACCTCTTCTTCCTACCTAGCCGTGCTACTAATATCTTGCCCTACATCCCACATCAAGGACTAAAATTAGGTAAGGACCTACCAAAGTAAACTTATTGAACTAAAAGTTTAAGAACCTGCCTTTTTTTTCTCAATAACATGGTTCAAAAGAGCACACATTCTAATGAAGCATTGTTTCTGGAGTGGTCTGGAGGGCCCAGATCTGTCAGGAATTTCAGGATGCCTTCCTATTAATAAAGGGCGAGTCTTAGCAGGTGGGATCTTGTGCCCTGATAGACATAAGGCTATAGAATAGGAATTACTTAAAAAAAAAAAAAAAGCTGAAGGAAGCAAACACATCAGTACTTTCGCTTCTCCTCAACCCTCACCCTCATCAGTCAGCCTAGCTTTCTGTGGGAGCTGAGATTTGAAGTCAGGCGCACACACTACTTTGAACCCACTCAACATCACAGCCGAGAAAATGGCACACTGTTGGTGGGTACTCTGGCTTAGCCACAAGAATACAGGTACTTTCATGTTGGTGGCGCCCACTACAATGGGAGATCAAAACATACCGTGAAATGAACACACAGTTTATTTTCATACTTCCTTACCTAATTTTAGTCCTTGCTGGGGGAGGCAGGTCAGGTTTGCAACAGCATGATCAGGTAGGAAGAAATAGGGTCTTTTCTCTGTGCTAAGTCTGAGCTAGGTAGACTGACAACTCTTTGACTTTGTAAAATTCAAGGCAAGCAAGGTATTCATGTTAATATTAGCAAAAGTTTTGTCTGAGTAATTTGGTATGCATAATTTATGATGCAGAATTTTGAAATTATTTGTACCTTCTTAAGTCCAAGGCAAATTGACTATAAGAACTCTAACGACAGAAAGAAACTCACTGTGATCTCTTACTTTATTTAATCTTCGCAAGTCTCTGAAATATGCTCTAACATGAGCCCCATGTTGCAGATGAGGAGTGAAGCTCGGGGAGATTAAGAGACTTGCCTAAGCTTAAGTAGAGTCTGGATTAGAACATGGCTCTGAAGCCCATGGAAGGGGCCTTGAGAATCTATTCCCATACCAAGCCAGTATCCAACATTAAGCTATACTTTTTGCCAGAATGTGAACTATGCTTCACCTCACCACAAACCTTTCCTGTCTTTGTAACAGTGCTACAGTGGGCTGAAAAAGGATACTACACCATGAGCAACAACTTGGTAACCCTGGAAAATGGGAAACAGCTGACCGTTAAAAGACAAGGACTCTATTATATCTATGCCCAAGTCACCTTCTGTTCCAATCGGGAAGCTTCGAGTCAAGCTCCATTTATAGCCAGCCTCTGCCTAAAGCCCCCCAATAGATTCGAGAGAATCTTACTCAGAGCCGCAAATACCCACAGTTCTGCCAAACCTTGCGGGCAACAATCCATTCACTTGGGAGGAATATTTGAATTGCAACCAGGTGCTTCGGTGTTTGTCAATGTGACTGATCCAAGCCAAGTGAGCCACGGCACCGGCTTCACGTCCTTTGGCTTACTCAAACTCTGAACAGTGGAACAGTGTCACCTTGCAGGCTGTGGTGCAGCTGACGCTGGCAGTCTTCATAACACAGCACAGCAGATAAGCCCACCCCCTGTTAACTGCCTATTTATAACCCTAGGATCCTCCTTATGGAGAACTATTTATTATATACTCCAAGGCATGTAGACCTGTAATAAGTGAATTACAGGTCACATGAAACCAAAACGGGCCCTGTTCCATAAGAGCTTATATTTCTGAAGCAGCAACCCCACTGATGCAGACATCCAGAAAGTCCTATGAAAAGACAAGGCCATTATGCACAGGTTGAATTCTGAGTAAACAGCAGATAATTTGCCAAGTTCAGTTTTGTTTCTTTGCGTGCAGTGTCTTTCCATGGATAATGCATTTGATTTATCAGTGAAGATGCAGAAGGGAAATGGGGAGCCTCAGCTAATATCCAGTTATGGTTGACTCTGGGTTCCTGTGGCCCTGCTGGAGGGGGCCAGGCTCTAGACTTCAGAATGTCTAACACAGTGGAGACCCGAAAACCCTGCCCTGGCACCCACTCAGACAGTTATTCATTCCCTTTCAATCTCTCTCTCTCTCCCCATCTCTCTCTTTCAGTCTCTCTCTCTCTCAACCTCTTTCTCCTAGTCTCTCTCTCCCTCTGTCAGTCTCTTTTCTCCCCAGTCTCTCTACTTAATCTCTCTTTTTCTGTCTCTCTGCCTTTCTCTCTCTCTCCATCTCTCTCTCTCTCCCCGTCTCTCTCTCTGTCTCTCTCTCACTCTCTGTCTCTCCATCTCTCTCTCTCTCTCTCTCTCTCTCTCTCTCTCTCTCACACACACACACACACACACACACAAGTTAGGCTGTTGCTAGTCAGTTCTCTTCTTTTCACCGTGTCCCTATCTCTACCACTGTAGATGGGGGTGAGGAGTAGGGAGTGCGGCCCTGAGCCTGCCCACTCCTCATCACGAAATGACTGTATTTAAAGGAAATCTGTTGTATCTACCTGCAGTCTCCATTGTTTCCAGAGTGAACTCGTAATTATCTTGTTATTTATTTTTTGAATAATAAAGACCTCTTAACATTATTGGTGTTGTCTGAGTACCTAAAGCTCTCAGCCAGGTTGGGGGAAGAGGAAGCATTTGGAGGAAATTTTCCCAACCTTTGTGATGTTTTCATAAACTGTTCTTAAGCTACTTACATCGTAAAATATCTTGGCGGCGGCACATTTTCTAGAAGTCTGTGACAGCCTTTGATGGATGATGTGCTAGCCTATTCAGTGAAAAGCAATCTAGGTCTTTATTTCCAGCTTCTTCTGAAAAAAGTTGCAGGAGATTGATAGAATTTTATTAATCACAGCCAAGTGGGCTGGACGGGGGGTCCTAAAATAAGAAGCAGTGGCATATCTTATTAGTAGCTGTCTAGGTGGTTCCACTTAGACAAGAGGAAGTGGAGCTGGGTTACCTAAGGGAAAGTATTGGCCCCACAGTTTTCCACTGAAGTCAATGGAGCCATTTCTTGTCACCTCCAATAGAGGAATTTTTCATGTAAGAAATCCAGAGTGGTGTGTTCATCTCTACTGGTAAAATCCTACCTGCTCACTGTGGGCTGTCTCCCTGGCCTCATGGTTTTAACTTAGCAGCACCTTCAAGCCACTAATGCCATGCCTTTTGTTCTCAACTGTCTTCTAAAATTTGCCTGCACCTCCAAAGAGTGGGCCTAGGCCCTCAAACCCAATGCATTCCAATGGAACTCTTAATTAACCCCCCTCCACAATAGGATGTGTTCAATGTTTCCTGTTCCATTGAATGATATCTTCATCTATCCTGTTTTTCAAGCCAGAAACCTGGCTTGACTTCACTGTCATCACCCCCATGTTCAATCCCTCCAGCCTATACTCATTAACCCTATCTCTTAAGCAGTTTTTAAGTCAATCTACTTTCTTCTATCTCTACTATTGCTATCCTAGTCCAAATTATCACCATCTCTCTTCTGGAATAGTACAACGGCCTCCTAGATTCCCTCCCTCCATTCTTGTTCCCTTCCATCCATTCTCCAGGAACAGTCAGTCCCCTGCTTCTTATGAACCTTGGAATAAAGACCAAAATAATCAATTTCATCTCCTGCTGCCACCTCTCTCAGTCTCTTGAGTTCTAGCCCTCAGTTTCTCTAAGCAAGGTTACAAATGCTTTCCTACCTTAAGACCCTGGATTACTGTTTTCTCTTCTTGTAAGACCCATTTCCCTCCCTCTGCTGCACCCTGCACTCAGCAAGTTTTACAGCACTTATCGTGGTTGAGGTTTTCCCTGCTATGCTGTGAGCTTCTTGAGCACCAAGACCTTGTTCCATTCACCATGACAACTTCAGCATCTACCACAGGACCCAGCATGGAATTGGCCATTTATTTGGTGCATAAAGGAATAAATAAATGAATAAATGCAGCTACTTATAACTCAATAGCCCAGGAAATAATTCTGTGTGTTGGCTGAGGCAAAAATTTGCAACACTGAAAGGATCCTCACTGTGTCAAAAATGTCTGGACTATAAAAGTGCACTCATGGAGTAAAAAATGACTGAGAATTATGCTGTAGATAAAAATAGATAATATGTTTTTATATTACATTTCATAATAATTTACAAAATAATATATGTTTCTTCCAAACTTCAATTGAACATTTTCAGCATTTTCCTTATATGAAAAAGGCTCAAGTACATTTCTGATTTACCTGTAATAGTCTGATCACAAATTATCTAATTTGGTTCCATTTTTATAAACATGTCATTTCTGCCTTCTATCTTAAGGGGGAGGATGGGAATGGTGGAAATACCCAATAAGTTTTATTTCTAGATAAAGAGAAAAAAAACAAAGGATAAAATATTAATGCCTCTGTTACTTGATGGTTAGCAAACGACCACAAAATGCAGTGTGCTCTAGCAAGCTGTCAGTACAGGGGTGTCCCCACTTAAACGGAAATGACATGTAAACTTTTGGGCTTCAGGAGGGAATACATTTTGTGCTACATTCAACTGTTTTCACAGGACCCAATGCCACTGTGTTGGGAGCTGCACTGCTTTAGGCTTTTAAAGTAGTCTGCAGTACTTTGAGACACAGAAACATAGAACTAAGTATGATTTTTATGTTCTTTTTCTCTGTGAACCACATCCCCATTAAAACAAAATAAAACAAAAGCAGAAATGCTCATTGTACTGTAGTAGTTAAATCTGGAGTCAGACAGATAAAGTCTTAATCTGGGCTCCACTATTAACTGGCTTTATAAGTACAGGCAAGTCATTTCACCTCTTCTAGTCCTCAGTGTCCACATCTGTAAAGTGGAAATAAAAAGAAGACATGCTGGGCCAGCCATGATGGCTCACACCTGTAATCCCAGCACTTTGGGAGGCCAAGGCAGGTGGATCACTTGAGGTCAGGAGTTCAAGACTAGCCTGGCCAGCATAGTGAAACCCTGTCTCTACTAAAAATACAAAAATTAGCTTGGCATGGTGGCACATGCCTAAAATCCCAGCTACTCGGAAGGGTGAAGCAGGAGAATCACTTGAATCTGGGAGCAGGAGGTTGCAGTGAGCCAAGATGCAGTGAGATTGTCCACAGAAAGTCCCCAGCAGAATCTCCTTTCTGGAGAAGATCATCATGTAAGGAGCACTAACGTGGGTCTCTACATGGTCCCCAGCACACTGGTCTGCAATCAATGGTGCAATTGGACAGGATGCTATCTTAAATGGCTGAAACCTCTGAGACCAAGGAGAATGCCTGGCAACCCAGGTACACATGAGAGGCCTTGCTCAGGTACTAAATCAAAGACCACACGCACTGTGAAGCAAAGTGAAACCAGAAAGAAATAAAAAGAAAAAGAAAGGAAGTAAGGAAGGAAAGAAGGAAGGAAGGAAGGAAGGAAGGAAGGAGGGAGGGAGGGAAGGAAGGAAGGAAGGAAGGAGGGAAGGA
>NW_016107832.1:833205-893487 GCF_001604975.1 Cebus imitator
GGAAGGAAGGAAGGAAGGAGGGAAGGAAGGAAGGAAGGAAGGAGGGAAGGAAGGAAGGAAGGAAGGAGGGAAGGAAGGAAGGAAGGAGGGAAGGAAGGAAGGAAGGAAGAAAAGAAAGGAAGGGCAAACATTACAGTAGACCTGTGGATAGCAAAGACTCTTTTTTATGGTATAGTTTCATTGTCAAAAACTGTTAAGCACCGGGGTCTTGGGGTTGCCAAATTTTTCAATAGGTTTGAGAAGTTCTATATTTAGGAATGTTTGTTTAAAACACAATGACCATTGATTCTTAGTCTAATAGGCATCAGTACACAAGCCTTCCCCTTCCATACCACACTTTCACACTCCTCTGAATAATTCTTCAAGCAATTCCGCAACTTTCAGGGAAACCAGTTAAATATGTAGTTATTTTCCCCTTTCCCACTCCTGCAGTTCCGCTGAGTTATCTATAAAGTAGCTGCATCCATGGGTCTGGAGATCAGGAGAAAAGTCAGAATGGAAAACTGTGGACATGGGAGTCATCTGCATTTTGATAAATAAAGTTATGAAGATAGACAAGATTGTCCAGGAATAGGCTATAGAATGGAAGAGATGAGGAAAAGAGGATCAGCAATGTTCAGGGGACAGGCAAAGGAGGCAGGTCCAGCAAAGGAGACGGGGGTGACTAAATGAATGCCAAGAATGTGTGGGCTCATGAAAATCAAGGAAGGAGAGATTCATCAAGAAGACAAAGGTCAATACTGCAGAGACTTCAAGATGAGGATTCAAAAACCCATGGATTTGTCAATTACAAGTTTAATGGTGACTTCACAAAGGGGGATGGCTGAGGTAGGAACTTTAGTAGGTACCAAGTGCAGAGGAGGCTATGTGATGGAGAGAGCATGGGTCCAAGAGGTAGACAGACTAGGGTTTCAAATCCCAATTCCACCATGTCCTAGCATGTTGCTCAACATCTCTGTGCCTCTATTCATTTGTAAGTGGAGATAACAATAGTAAATACTTAATAAGGTTGTTGTGAGGCTTACATAAGTTTAATCATGTAAACCACTTAGCACAGTGCCTAGCACACATGGAGTGCAATGTTCTGTCTATTGGCTCAGAGCAGGAATCATAAACCACTGAAGATATCTCAGGCAGAAAGGCAATTAGGTGTCTACAAAACCATTGGGGCAGAGAAGTGGAAGTCAGGGGAAGTCAGGAGGATGCCACTGTACTAACGATTTCAAGGTCATATCATCACAGTTGTGATCCACAAGTTAAGAGGCTGCTGCCACCACTGCAATCTCTCACTCACAAAGCTGTGAAGAGACACACTTGAATGTGGGGCACAGAAGCCACAAATACATCTTTGGAATCGCCTGCTGGCCACCAAACCCCAAGAAGACAGCCTCTGCCCAACTTAAGCCTTCCAAATTTTGTGGGCAGAAGTGAACACGTATCTGAACCCACATTTTATCCATAACCCTAGCTGCAAGGGAGTCTGGGAAATGAAGAAACAGAAAAGGGATAGGAATGTATGTGGAGCAGCAGATAATTTCCACCTCATCAATCTTTTAGTGGAACGAATATTTTCATCCTGAGTGCTGACACCAGCATTCCAGCTGTGGTCAAAATATAGGATTATCACTGATTGACAAAATCCTGCCAAAATCAAAGAGGAATCAGGACAGGAATAAATGTCAAGGGATAATCTTGAGCAGGAAAATATGTCTTTCTCTAATATTGGAAAGCAAATGGTGAGCAGAGATATAGTTTATAGGTTTGGGCCAGAGGAAGAGACGTAGAGAAGTTAAGGAAGGTTCTATCTTATGGCATGTATTATCTCTGTAAAGTAGGGAGCAAATGTCATCTGCTCTGAGTGAAAAAAGTTGAGACTGGCTAGAGGGCTTGGTGAGAGCAGGCTAGCTAATGAGGGAAATAGGAGAGGAAGCTGACACAGCACAAGAAATCTTTCTGCACACCGGCTAGCAAAAAAAGAAGCAAAAGACTTATTTTTATAAAGCACTGTTTATTTTTATGTATTGAAAATGTCCATTTTAAAAGTCCTCAAAATAAAAACAAGTTAGAAAATTTGAGCTTGTGTTAAGAAGGGACAGGACAGAAAAGGAACTGAAAGGCCTCTAAGGGCAGCAGGAACCCATTTGTAGAGTATTGTAAACAACACAACTATGAAGACACTGCTCTCAGGTTAACATGGCTTCATTTCCTTTATATTATTGTTTAGTGTGTAAGCGTGGTTACCACTCCACACAAGCTTTGTTATCCAGAGTACCGAGGGCCCCTCATCAGAAGGGCCAAGTCCCCAAAACATGCATATGTACACATCACTGTAAAATGAAGACCTTTCAATATTTTCAGCAATCAACTAAAGTATTTCATAATCACAAAAATGTTTCCTATAGATACAGTTTGCACACTTATTGCAAGCCACTGACTAACCACAGAATGGGCAGATGTGAAGATCTGTGTTGATGTTGTCACTGGTGGTGGTAGCGGTGATGATGTTTTTAATTTTTAAATGAAGGATGTTATATTTAAACGGCTGTGCTTAAAAACAGAACAACAGCCATTCCTAGAAATTTCTTTACTCTTCAGCTTCCAAACATGGCTGTGTGTGTTTGGCTGATGTTAGACTGTAAGAATGCTTCATTTCCTGTGGATGTTGCAATTTCTGCTGTGCAGCAAGCAGACAACAGCCCTGTACCACCTAGCTACAGGACACTGAGACTCTCAGTACCAAAAAGATAAAGGGCTCCTCAGCAAGCTGGGGGTTTCAAACTTCAAGTTTTGTTTTTTCAGAGACAGGGGTGTCTCTCTGTCACCCCGGCTGGAGTGCAGTGGTGTCATCACAGCTCACTGAAGCCTTCACCTGCTGGGCTCAAATGATCCTCCCACCTCAGCTTCCTGAGTAGCTGGGACCACAAGCGTGGGCCACCATGCCTGCCTTCAAGTTTGGTTTCTAAACAACATTTGCAAAACCCACATTTATAGGCATCCATCAAGTATATTATAAAGGCAATTTTGATCAGCACTTTGGCCTCACTTAACAGTGACCTTCCCCATCTGGCCAAATTTCTCTTGTCTTTGGGGGAGGGAGGGTGAGTTGCACTCAGCCTTAGGCCAGCTTTCAATGGTGCTGAATTTGGATGTGTGCTGTTCAGTGACTCTCTTCTAAACCTGGTTTCTCACAGTGCTAGTTTCTGGGATAAAGTGGATGGTTTGATTCAATGAGCAACTTGAGTTAATCAGTCGCAAATAATCCAGCACAACTAGAGGGGCCCTTTGGTTCTGGATATACAAATTGGACCACAAGCATATTTCTTCAAATACTGCTTAGAGTCCCACCCAAAGAGGCCGATGAATATTACAATTTCTTACAGCATATAAGAGAGAGTAATAAAGTGAATGACAGCTGTCTACTAGGGCACAATATCTCCTTAATGCAGAGAGTTTTGAAGGATAAAAGGTCACAGTTGGAATATGCAATGTACATAAAGTAACTGCTCACAGTCTGACTACATTTTTTAAAAAGTAAGCGAAGCACATACATACTAGTTTACACACCACTTGGTATGGTTGGCTAAAAGCACTGGGGAAATAGAAAACTTACACACTAGGCAGAAGGTGAGGGAAAAAAACCTGTCATGCAATGGGAAAAGGCAGTCAACTCTGCTACTGAAAGGAAGGATTGTCCAAGAGAACTTGCTGATGGATTTGGTGTTGGTGTGGGTGACCAGAGCTTCTGCCCCCTGAGTTACAATGTACACAACACGAAAGGAATAAGGGTACTACAGTTTTCTTGGTTTTATAGACAATATAGAGCAGTAATTTGAAAACCTGTGATTGAGGAGTAGCGTGTGATGGTCTAAGGAAGGGCAGCTGGATCATTGGGCAGATGTGTTTGTCTTTCATCTTACTCTAGCCATAGCTCTGGAAGATTTGCCTTCAGTAAATTAGGTACTAATAGGCTTGCAGGCAGAGGAAAGCACTAGGGGGAAAAGTTGGGCTCACATTTAATAAGCCTTGGCCAGCTGCTTTGTGAGGGCAGCCAGCCCGCCCAAAGAATGTGACCTGAGGGTAATGGCTGTTGCAGAGGCACTGTGAACTGAAGGCAATCTGAAGACCCTTAAAGTAATTGGCCTGAGTTCCCTTTCCTTTTCTTACTGAACGGAAAAGACTCTGGGGCCATTTCTACCACCACCTCCTGCTTTCTCCCCTGTTGAAAAAAAATGAACAACCAAACAACAAATGCCCGAGCATACGTGTGCGCACACATGCGTGCGCACACACACAAACACATACACACACACACACACGAGAGAGAGGGAAGAGAGAGGGAGAGATACAGACTTAAACACAAAACAAAAGCCAAAGAAGTGAGCAAACTGAGTCAAATCATTCAGAGGCACATTTCAAGATGCCCTGAAGGCACACTCCGCCCGGTGGCACAGTGATGGTTATGGAAGAATCGAGGTCTTGCTAGTGGACTCTGCTCGAATACACTCATCTGTTTGCTTCAAAAGCCTCCGTACCAGCTTTTCTAGGTCCTTTCTTGACTTCAATTCTTCTTCCAGGCATTGTTTCATTCTTTTGTTTTCCTATGATGGGGAAAGATTTGTTGATTATCAAACAGAGGGGGGCCCTTCTCCTGCTCATCCTCTGGGCAGCTTTCATCACTGACTACCTTTCCTTCCTCAACCTTCCCTCCCTCAGCATCTGTGACAAAGCAGCCTGTCAATTCTCCTGCTTGTCTCTGGGGAGCCTTTTGGATTCTTCTTCCCTGCCCTGACCCTCTTCTAATTTAACTTGCTACTTAGTGTCGCTTCTCTTTCAAACCATGTGTCTATTAAGAGGACCCCCAAATATCTCTGGTACCAATCTTGTCTCCTGAGAACCAGGTCTACAATCTCAAATGCCAGCTTGGTATTATTATTGTTATTATTTTAAGAGATGGGGGTCTCAGTCTCACTAGGCTGGAGAGCAGTGATGCAATCATGACTCACTGTAGCCTCAAACTTCCGGGCTTAAGAGATCCTTTCACATACCTGAGATTACCTGGCAGCAGCTTGGTATTTCCACCTAGATATGTCACAAGCACCTCAAACTCCTAAAGTGAGTCCTAAAGTGAACTCAGTATCTCTCTCAACACCCTAAACTTCTCCTCCTCCTGTGGTTCCTGATCTCCATGAAGGGCACTACAATATGCAACTGGATACCCAGGAAAGAAGCTTCATCTTTAATCTCTGGCTCTTTCTTAATCTCAAAATCACACTATCCTCATCCGTATGTTCAAACTCTACAATGTCCCATCCTTTACATGCGTTCTCCTCTTTCCCAGCCTCATTGCCCTGCCTCAGTTCAGGACTTTGACATGTCTCGCCCTGAGTTTTCTAAGAACCTCCTAAGTGGTTTTCCAGTCCCTGGTCTCTCTCCCCTGCCATCCATCCTTCAGTCTGTCACCCAATACAGTCAGTCCTCATACACAAGGCACAGTGTGTGTCATGGAGCAATGGACTACATCGGCAGAAAAGCCCACAAACAATGATTAGTGGTTCGCTTTACACTTACACACTCATGAATGACTAGTCTTTTCTTAAGGTCTGTTTATGGATGTCAGAGAACAGGAAAGTTGTAACTAACTTTGGGACTCTATTGTGAACTACTACATAGAAATATAAGCAAGTATCATAAATTTAAATTCAAGGCTACATTATAAAATCAACAAAACCTACCTTGATGACACAAGGAAAATAAAAATCCCCCCTCACCACCTTGCTCCTAGGCCCTCCCTGACATCATGACCAGTGTGAGTCAAGGAAAAGACAACGGTTTTGTTATCTGAGAAAATGACTTTTATATTTTATTACCTGCTTCAGTTCTTTGACTTCATCCTTCAAGGCGTAAACAGTATCAACAAGGCTCCTAGAACATAAAGATAAAATTCAGAGACAAATGGCTTGCATTGACGTACTGTTAAAATACTTGACAATAAAAGCCACTTTATGAGAATACAGATCCTGAAAAACAGTGGACTTCCTAGCTGATCAGGAATAGTACTTCTCTGAATGGTCTCTAGCTTCTTTATTTTGACGGAGGAACAACCACCACCACACATGCTTAGCTAAAGGCAATGTCATTACACCTTTTCTATACCTCCCTCCTCCTTTTCTACTCACTTCCCAGCTTGGGTAAACAAAATACAAGAGACCAAGGCCCATCACAAAGTTTTTTTTTCCCAGCTTGGTTGAGGGATAATTGACAAAGCTGTACAATGTGATGTCTTGATATATCAAGATATAAGTGGTCACCAGAATCAAGCTAATTAACATATCCATCTCCTCACATAGTTACCTTTTGTATGTGTGTGGTAGAAACACTCAAAATCTACACTCTTAGCAAAATCTACACTCTTATACTGCGTTGTAAACTATACAGTCTTCCTTCCCTTGGTATCCATGGGTAATTGGTTCAAGGGCACCATGGATACCAAAATCCACAGATGCTCAAGTCCTTAATATAAAATGGTCCTTAATATAAATATTTGGTCCTTAAGATTAATATAAAATGGTCCTTAATATAAATATAAAATGGTCCTTAATACTAAATAGTCCTTAATATAAAATTAATATAAAATGGTCCTCAATATTAAATAGTCCTTAATATAAAATATTTGCATATAACCTATGCAACTCTTCCGTATGCCTTAAATCATATCTAGATTACTTATCATACCTAATACAACATAAATGCTATGTAAATAGTTGTTTTACCATTTTATTTAGGAATAAACAATATGGTATAACACAGTGCATACATATATCAAGACATCACATTGTACACCTCTGCCAATTATCCCTCAACAAAGATGGAAAAAGAAAAACTTTATTAGGTATGAAAAAATCTGTACATGTTCAATACAGATACAGCCATCTATCTGTCTCTGAATTTTTTTTTAACCTGGGGTTGATTGAATCCACAGATCCAGAGCCCACACAGGCAGAGGGCCAAATGTAATCAACATGCTGTACATTAGTTGTCCAGAACTTATTCATTCTGCATACCTATGACTAATATCTCCCCATTTCTCCTTTCCCCTCAGTCCCTAGAAACCACCATTCTACTCTCTGTTTTTAACAGTTTGATGTTTTCAATTCCCATCGTAAGGTTTTGATTTCCCTAGCTTTAGGGCAGGAATGAACATCACCTATCATATAATGAGAGGTATCACAAGACTGCCTATTCTACAATATCTGTGCTGTGACATTGCCCTTCTCAGTTTTCTGACTGCACATGACACAAAGTCAGAGTCATTCTTTCTGGAATAGCCCGACTATATGTTACCCCAAAAAGGATGAAGTACCCTGTTTAGGTTGTGAAACAGCCTTTTCCTCTCTGGGTCTCTTCCTTGATAAAGATTTTGGGGACCTAACTTTTGGTTCTGATCCTGCCACTTACTAGTCCTCTGTTCTCTGGGAACCAGTTTCCTTCTCATCCTCTCATGGTCTTAGTTTCTTTACAAGTAAAATGGGAATAGTAGCACATTTTCTAAAAACCTCACAAAGTTGTAAGAATGAATATAGTTATAATAAAAATGAATTTAACTATCATTATTGAGTGCTAGCCTTTATACGTATTTCTTTTAACCTCACAATAACACTGAAAGCATTACCATCATCCTTATTTTACAGATGAGGAACCTGAGGCACAGAGAGGTGAAGCAACTTGTCCCAGGTCACACAGCTAATGAGTAGCAGAATTGGGAGTTGAACCAGCACTGATTTTTGCTTGAGCCCAAGTGCTTTACCATTTTGCTGTATCACTTCACACACCAGATGTAAAATGCATTGACAATGCCAAGCACCTTGAAATGTGCTGTCCTATGCAAATATAGGCCTGACTTCAGAAATGACTCAAGTTTAGACAAATGAATTATTTGGCTACTTTGTGTTAATTTTATGAGCCAGAAGGTACTTAACCTGATTTTCCCCCATTAGGTCACATACACTACTGTGTAAAGGTAAGCCAGAGACATAATTTCCCTGAACTTCCTGCACCTCAGTTTCTTTATCTGTGAAAGTGGTGAGAGTAATATTTCTCTAACCGGATTGCTGTAGGATTTTAAATGATGTCAAATATGTGAAAGCACAGCTCTGACTCAAAATGTGTGAGTGGTATCTCTCTGGGTAAAGAAATCGGTTCTGTGACTGGAATTCCCAGCCACCTCCTAAACTCATCCAGAGCACCGATGTTCGCATGTGCTTAGAAGCAGCTTACTGGATGGGGAGCTGGCTACAGGGGCAGCTGACAGCTGGAGTTGCCCTGGAGGGTTCTCTCACCTCTGCCTTTCCTTCCCTCTTCCTTTTGTAACTGGACAGCCCTCTCAAATCTCCCAAAGCAGGCCACATTCCCAGATAAGGAAAGGGTGTCCATCATATACTCTCCAGAAGCCCCACCGTCCTGCCAGACCTTCTTGCCAGCCCCCAGACACACCAGGCAAGGTTTTTGCCTGCTCTACTCACTTTTCTTCCATGATGGTTTGGCCGTTGCTTCTGGTTTCTTCAATGATGAGTTTCTCTTCCTCAGGGAGTAGGACTTGTGGAATGGAATCTTTTCGAGTACCTACAAATAAGGGTTGCAAGAGGAAGGAGGAGGGAGAGTTAGCAGTGAAGAGTAGAAATAGTGGGTATTAGTTCCTTTCCACTATTCTTATAGAAGGGTCTTTGTTCATAGCATGTTGCTGTATTACACCCAGAGGGCAGTCACCCATCATTTGCTGATTAAATTTTCCTGACATGAGAAATTCTAAATGGCCAGATACATTGATTTAATCTTCCCGAGGTGGGGAGCATTTTGTATTCAGAAAACTAATGTGGAAGAGCCCCTGTAATACCTATCCTCAACCAAGACCTCCATTCTTGACTGTTTTGCCTCCTCTAGAGCAAAAAGCTGACCAGTGATCACGCTTCCCTGCAAATCTCCAGGGAAGGACATACTACATCCTATGCTACGGTGTTCTCTCGCTGTGGTAAAAGTCAGGCTGGTAGCAGCACTGCACTGAGACACAATGTGCTTGAAGAACCTCAGAAGCATCATCACCTCATTTGTTCTCTTTTCAGTCTTATAGGGTAAGGTAGGTATGTCTCCTAAGACCATTTAAATCAAGGGTGGAGTGGGGTTTGGAGATTATCACATCATGAGTGAAGATGTAGATGCCCTCTACTCAGAGTGTCTCCAGGCTCTGGGACAGAAGAGGTGACAGAACAGGCATGGGGGCCCAACCAAACAGCTCTCCTCCACCTCCCTTACTCTGATCCTTCCTCTCAGAGCTCAAGTGCTCAATCTTTGGCCTCCCTGAGCCACTGGCCTCCTCTCTTCTAGGCCAAGTTCCCTCAGAGGTGTGCACACTCACTGCCTTCACTTGACCACCTCCTCTTGAGGTGAGATGTGTCTCTGCCTTCTCCAGGGCCTAGCGCTTTGTATGTGCTTAATACATGTGCCCCCCCCCCATATCTGTGGGTTTCACATCTGCAGATTCAACCAATCATGCATTGAAAATATCCAGAAAAAATTTTTAAAAATACAAATTTAAAACCCAGTGCAGTATAACAACCATTTACATAGCGTTTACACTTATTAGTTGTGATAAGCAATCTAAAGATGGTTTAAAGTATACGGGAAGTTGTAAGGAGGTGATATACAAATACTCCACCATTTTACAACAGGGACTTGAGCATCCTCAGATTTAGTTATTTCTGGGGGTCCTGGAACCAATTTCCTGCAGATACCAAGGGACGAATATAAGTGAAAAGCAAACTGACTGAATGACCGGCTGAATGCAGTAAGAGCCAAGGGCAGTCAGTTCTAGAGAAACAGGACTTCTGGTTAGAGAGGAATAGAGGATAGGAGGTCACCATGATGCTAAATGGTCTGCCGTGTGACAAGCACAGTGCCAGACATCTTCCACATGTAAAAGGTTGACCAGGGAGCAAGGGTGCTGTTGCGTCTTTTTAAGCCAGAGCATCTGGCTGCACCTCCCAGCTGCAGACTCATCCACTCTGCCAAATGTAAAAATAGGCGGGGGAGGAGGAGATGAGGTCAGATTTTGTAGAAGGGATGCTTGTGGTATCTCCTTGTCCCCCTCTCTTTTCTATTTCTCAAAATAAAAACTGCCCTCAATTTCCTCTCCTGGCTCCTTGAAACATGTTATCAGAGTTGTGCATGCCCAAAGCCACAGCCAGGTTTTCTCTGTGAAGCGGAGTGTGACAGTCCTCTCTTTATGGCCAAATGTGTCAACTTTCACATTAAATGAATGCTTGCTTGCTTGCTTTTTCTTTCTTTCTTTTTCTTTCTCTTTCTTTCTCCTTCCTTCCTTCCTCTCTCTCTCTCTTCTTTCTCTTTCTTTCCTTTCTTCCTTCCTTCTTTCCTTTTCACTTTTTTTGAGATGGAGTCTGACTATGTCACCGAGGCTGTAGTGCAGTGGCACCATCTCAGCTCACTGCAATCTCCACCACCTGGGTTCAATCATTTCTCCTGCCTCATCCTCCCAAGTAGCTGGGACTACAGGTATGCGCATCACACCCTGCTAACTTTTGTGTTTTTAGTAGAGACAGGGTTTTGCCATGTTGCCCAAACTGGTCTTGAACTCCTGGTCTCAAGGTATCTGCCCACCTTGGTTTCCCAAAGCGCTGGGATTACGGGCATGAGCCATCATGCCCAGTAGAATGCTTTGTTTATGTCAGCCTTAGAGATGCATTACTTTTAAAGAATATGTCAAGGCACCTAAGACATCACCTCCCACATTCAAATGATTGGTCACTGGCTGTCCAAAATGGAGTACTATGGAGTATTCATTTCTTATGCAGATGCAAAAACTTCACAGAAGGTAATCTGAATGTCTATAATAATGGGAAACAAAAGACATATTCGAAGTGACCCAGCTTTTCAAAAGTATAAGGATGAATCAGAAAATATTATCTCACTTTCAGATTATAACCTGAGAGTTGTTTGGGGAAATACCCTAACCTAATAGCTCCCTGATAAATTTGATACATTTTGAACGACCTCTGCTAAGTAGCTACATTTCCAGACTTTCAGAACAACTTTGAAACTTAGTTTGGTGAAGCATTGTTCGTTTAAATATGCAGCTGATCAAAGATAATATTTCGACTTCCTTTCCAGATCTGCCTATAAGAAGAGATTAGCATCAGTTCACAGACACAGGAACTCTCTGGGCTCTTTAATTCCTAACTAGTGTTGGTGAAGGTATCTGTGTACTTCAAAGGAGAACAACTTTTAAAAATTGTTTTTCATTTCTATCACCTCCAACTCTTTTACTCTTGCATCTCTCTTTCTGGGTGAAAAACAACAGTGGGTAAACAAACCGCTTGGTAGCTAAAACCACCATATCTGAAAGATGCAGTCCTGCACCGCTCCTCTGCACCAAGTCACCTGCTTTCCACACCCTGCAACCCGTCTTGATCGCTTTTCTCTTTTTCTAAGAGACACCAAGCAGTAAAGAAGAAACATCACTCACTAGAGAAAGTAGTTTGGGGGAACCTACTTGAGCCATGGCCTTGTTGAAAATTTGCGCTGGTACAGTAGGCTTCAATCACTTTAAGAATCTGAGCATCCTCTTCCAGAGCAGCTGTACCTGTCAAATTAATTCATTGTGACTTTTCATAAATATATGCCTTTGGACCCTCAAAATGATGCAGCCCACTCCACTGTCTGGAACTGGCTTCTCTGACCAGTAGAGTTTGTGAAAGGCAAGAGAAAGAGCTGTCCAACGCTGGTGATGGAGAAGAATGATAGCATCCTCATGGAGCTTTGGAGTCAGCTTCAGTGAGCTCAGCTTAGTGGGGTGCTTACTCCTGAAGCCCAGAGCTCCACACTGGGAAGGATGGGAGTTCTGTCAGTGGTCTCAGTGAGGCCAAAATCACAGCACTGAGTTTAGGTGTTAGTTTGGCTCACACTGGTGTACCCCAGCCATCCTCTCCTTTAAATTTCAAGGCTCACCTTTAGGAAGCCTTCCCTCATTAACCTGGTCGATGTAGTCCCTCATTCTCCCTCTTCTCTTCTCCCCTACTCCAAACTCATTCTTGAAATGACTGGATGGCAGCACCCTGTGAACATGCCAATGTGCACAACCAGGTATGGGGTGGGGGGTGGGCATGCCAAAGCTGAAGTGGAGCAAAGATTTATCCAAACTATATTTCCAGCTGATACACACAGTTCTGTCACCTCTTTCTGAGACACTGCTCACTCCTTCACATGTGTCCCAAAGTACCTTGTTCACAATCTTATAGCCAAATATGTCCATATCGATTGGCTGACTGACGTTGCAGTCTGTCTCCAAATGAAGCCATGTTTCTAGATGTGGGCAGGCTGATTCCCTGAGGAACTGAGAGCATAACTGAGCATGGGACTTCTGGAAGGACTTTAGCCTTCGAGTCTATTTAGTCTATCTCCCTACAGAAAAATATCTCAAGCATCAGAAACTAAGAGGAAAAAAAATGTATCCATAGGAAACGGGTCCATTTACAGCTTCTAAACCAGGTTGAGGCAAAATATTCAACATGAAAATAATACAGATGACATCTGCCTAAGATGACATGAAGTGCAGCCGTAAGGAGCTTATTCAAATGTTTAAGAAGTGACCAAAGCCTTCCATGCATTCTTATTTTTATGTAAAAGACAATGTCAAGAAAAAAATTGCTCTAATAATCTGTTTTCAAATAAATCCTCACATAAAAGAAGATTCTCATGTTAATTTATCCATAAACAACTTTCAGAATGTACAAAACACATACTTTTCCTGATCGCATATTCCTCCTCCGATGGTTTTCTCTCAGTCTTCCTTTTATGAAGAAACTTCTTCATTGTTTTAGGACTTTTACTAGACTCCTGTAAGGATAGAGATTTCTTGATGAATTAAAATCCTCCTTCAAAAACAAATTGAAAAGCGCAAATGAAACGAAATAGAATTCCTCTCTCTCATTTTGACAATCTCAGTTAGGAGTACATCACAATTAAAATGGTTCCAATAAACTCTAAAAGGTTAAATAAAACAGAGACAATGACATTATCCTCTTAATTTGCGCAGAGGTGGGACTAAGAGTGTAGTGTGCCTACTGAAAATGTGGCAGATTCTCCAGGAGCCCAAATGCCTTTAGGGAACCATCTGCAGAGAAAGTAAGGGGTGTCAACCCTAGAAACAGTATTCCTAATTTAGTTTACATTCCCCACTGATAAAGCTTTAGGGGAATTAAATAACTACTGTAACCACTAATGTAGTACTGATCACTTTTCAAAGAACTTCAAAGCTATTCAAATAATTTTGCCTCAGAAACAGTCCCACAAAAACGAATATAATTTCCATTTGTGAGACAGGAAAATTAAGGCAGAGAGACAAAGTCATTTTCCCTCAGTCAGAGAGAAGAACCAAATAAAGGATTTCCTAATAAATAATTTTGGGTTAGAAGTAACATACCCACAGCCAAGCTTAACTATATATATATATATATATATATATATATATATATACATACATATATATATAAAGCCATGTATTTAACTAGTAGACAAAATAAATGTATTGAATTTGTTTTTGCCATATGAGTAACCAGCAGGTCAAAAAAAAAAAAAAGATACTCATTGTCAATATCCTTAATCCTTAATCCAATAATCTGTAAACAGATTAGAACCTTAGACTTAGGAAAAAACTCTCATGATCACCTTATCCCAATTTTCTAGCCAATGTTTGTACTAAAGCGTGCATATTAATTATGCACCTTAAAAATATAGGAAACAAATAATTCGATTTATTTCACTTAGCCACAGTACTTACACTTGAAATAAGACAGATATAACAAATTCTCATGTGACAAAAATAACAAGAAAAAGCAACATTAAAAAAAAACACACACACAGGAAAATTGGCATTTAGGGCATTGTGACATTTTTATATGTATTTCACATGAGCCTGCTTTTTGAACAAAGTACTTACATGTCAGAATTGCATCTTCGTATTTTAGCCACCAATTATAACAAGGGACAAAACAAGCATAAGGGAAAGTTTCATTCATCAAAGGTTACAGCACAGTATTATGATGTCACTGTAAGCCAAAGATATTGTTCTACCCTTACCTTTAAGATATAAGACATCCTCTAAAATGAATATGTAAAGAAAGAGAAGATGAGCGTGAGAGGTCGATGGTTATAATGACCAAATCCACTTATCAATAATTCTAAAACAACATTTGAAATGTTAGTGTTATCATAAATTACACAGAGGGAATATCATCACATTTCCCACATTAGTTTCAGATGCAATATTATCATGCAAAAGCCCGAGGAATACAGTTCTGTGCAGAATAACAAATGCTGAAAACGACTGAAATACATACTACCTAGTAAGAATATATTAATAACTCTCTTCCCCCAGCAGAAACGAAGTGATCATGCCTTAGTTTTAATAGATTAGTTATGTGAAGGATTAAGTCAACTTTACCCTTCAAAGCTCACCTTAATTTGAACTTAGTACTGATAATTACAAAATATCCATCATAACAAAGGGGACCTAGGTAACTATGAAGTTGTACTCCTGGTTTACATAATCAAAGAAGAAAATTGTATGATTGCAAGAATTGCAGGTAAATTTCCAAAGCAAATCTGTGGGACTGCTTCCTGACCAAATGCTAAATAGAGTTATATAACAAAGATTCAGTTCAAGGGTTGTTTGCCCTAACATATCAAGTTGAGAGGATCAAATAACGCTCCAGTGTCCAAAGACTGTCCTATGTTTACTGCCCTTAGAGTTGGAAGAAACAATTAATCGAAACAAAAGCATGGTGGTTTAAATCAAAACACTCAAAATTGAGCTAAGACTGAATCACTCATCAAAACACACATTTGATCAAGAAATATATGCTGCCGTTGCCCCATAATTCTAAGACTCATCTCATAACTGTCACAAACTTAATCGTCACTCAACAAGACCAATTTAAAGAACAGTTACTAATAAATGAGGATCTTTTCTGAAATCTGAAATGATTAGAGACAGGTTAGGGATAAAGCCACTGTTTGGATGAAAAGTAACACGCCACACAGTTACAGAAGCTAGTGACTGACACTTCCTGACTGCAACTTCGAGAGAAAAAAAAATACAAAAAATCTCTAAATCCCCACACTGCCCAAATATCAAATGGCCTTTGAGGTTGTCTCTGAAAAGCCTCTTTTTAAAAGACACTCCTTTCATCAAATTCTTTTCTCATTCCAATTGCAGCAAATATCGCTTTTATAGTTTCGACTCATAGCTTGGTCCCATAACACTTTACTAATTTGGTTCAAATTGATCAAAATGATCCCAAATGCTGAATTGTGTCTGCTTCATTGGCAATTCAACTACAATGAGGTGGCTCTTGCTTGACATTTGTGTACATTATTAATGAAGATAAAGAATTATCATAATAATCATTAAGGTAAATCAGAGGCACTTCAGGAGGAGACTGGGAACACTCAGGCAGTGCACATAGACCCTTTAGATATTCAATACATATTTTCAGATGGACAATGGGAAATGGAAAATTAAGAAACAAATCACTGAGTCTAGCAATTCAAGACTGACTCACATATACCACCTATCTTAAATTCTAGCACATTCCCACAGAACTATTTGTAATAAGCTGCGAAATTAACTCGTCAGAAGCATTTCATACCATAGGTAGCAAAATTACCTCTTTATAACCTAGTGCTGCTGATGGTCTAAGTGGAGGTGCAGGTCGTAGACAACTTAAACTCCACGGTTTTATAATTTGAGGAGGCTCCAAGGGTCCTCGGGGCTGTCCGGTAGAGCTAAAAGACTGGGAAAATGTCTGATGAGATTTTGGCAATCTGCCATCTGAACCCAACCTTGTGCCACACAATGAGAGAACAACAGTAGCTTCATTGGATCAGCAAAGCCAGCCATAGAAAGGGATAGATGGAAAAACAAGTCTCCAGTTTGAGAACTAGCTCTTTCCAGTCAAGATCATGGGGTCTCTAAGGAACAGCACAAAGTTGACTCAACATTCCATGATCCTGTTCTCTCTTTCTCATCTGGAATTTAATTAATTTAATTTTCTTTCCTCTGTAAGGAAGGAAAATGGAATAACAATCAACATTTGAGTTCAGTGATGTGGTTGGCACTCTGATAGGTGCTTAAATAGGTTATTTCATGAGAACAGCCTAAGACATAGACTCAGCCAAGTGAAATAACTAACTAGTAATTGGCAAAGCCAAGATTTGAACCCAGATCTGAAGCCAAAGCCCGTATTCTTCCGACCACAAAACACAGTGCTCAAAACTGGAATTTTGGCATCATAGGTTTGTATGTTAACAAACAACAGAGCATATCTTCCATCTCACTCAGCAAGTACAGTAAAATCTCATCAATTCAAATTCCAAATTCTAAATTTGTGGTAAGTCAGAAGGAGACAATGCTAAAAGTTTACCTTTGAAGAAGGTTACTGAGCAAATGTGAGAGCATGAGTGAGGTGACATGGAGATGTTTAAGTACTTAGGGAGATAAACTATTTGTTTTGACTTAGCCCATTGTTAATAAGAGAATAACCATTGCTCGTGAAAATAAGCTCTGCTTATCATTAAAATATTTTAGCAGGACTTCTCGTTAGAAATACTTTGCTAGCAGTTAGTTGGGGTATCTGAATACTGTCAAACAGAACTGCACACCTCTAAGTAAACCTTTTCATTAATTTCGATGGCCTCGTAATGAGAAATCAGAATGAGTGAAGTTTAACCGTACTTCAAAATCTACAAATATAGGCTTTCCAAAAGACTAAGGGTGTGCTCACTGCTTCTTGTAAGTAAGTCTCCAGCAGGCAGGAGTTGATGCAAGACTCAATAATCTCTGGACAGAATACATGGACTACTTACAGAATGAGCACTACATGATGACGATGATGTTTTGGATAATGAACTGCAAGAGGCAGGTCCTCTTATCAGTCTGTTCAGCTGCTCCAACCATTCCTGGAAGTCCTGGTTGTTGTTGCAATGGACCACAATTCTCTCTACTGTGTTACCTACATTCCCCAATTATGATCAATTTGAAAACAAAAGACAAGGAAAACTTGAGCTTGTCCCATTCATAAATACACTTCATGCAACTAGGACTTGGGTGTGTATTTTCAGGGATTTTCAAACCTATGGGATAACCCTGTTGAAACTTCTATATCGGAAACAGATAACCTGTGATAATAAAGTAAATAAATATTCGTGTCTGATTTAGAAAACTCTCCTTGATTTTTACTGCTTACAGAAGTTTAAAAGTAGTGTAAAACTTCACTATAAACAAACTCGCAGTCCAAAAATGTAAGCACGTAGTCCCTCTAGTTAAGTCTAAAGTGGGAATATTGTACTGGTTCCCCCAGTATCAAAGTTGGAACAAGATCCAACTAAGACTGTTTACAATCTTTTGGCAAACACCAAACCTTAGGATCCTTCTTGGGAAAGAAGAGGATAAGGCTATGATCCCAGTCTTAGCCACTGTGCTGTATCAGGGCCCACAGTGAGGCCACTACATAAATGACACAGGCCTGGCAAAAGGGATCGTAAGCTAAAATGTCAGGGAGCATTATTAAGGCTCAGTATTGTGCTCAATTTGTGAAGATAGTTTCATGGCTTTTCTGAACTTTTTAGAAACACAACCAAATCTTGCTAACTCAGGCTGATGATGAAATTGCTGATAAAAGTCCATATCTTTGGCTTCTCTGCCACCAGGGAACAAATGACAGAAAGGGAGAAAATTACATTTACATTAGTCCATTTTGTTATTCCTCAGCTCTCACAAGTAGCTCTCATGCAACAGAAGATTGAAACTAATGGCAAAGCCATGGCTTTTGAATGAGAAGAGACTTCTCTGTTCTATTGCTGTACCCTAATCATCGCAGGAAATGGAATATACTTTGCCATGACCATGTAAAACTTGCTCGTGGCCTATGCAACAGAAAATAATGGCATTTATTTATTAAATTCCCCTTCATTCCAAAAGGAATTGGAAGTAGTTACGTGAAAAAGAGAAAATTACCTACCAGTGATTTCAAATGTGCAGTCATTCCCTTCAATTTCATCTAATCTAGCCACCACTGTTCCCGCTATTGGTATTTTTCCCTATTAGAAAAAGAACATTCTCATTAATTCTGCAGTTACAGGAGTCTCTGTTTATTTCAGAGGGTTAGATTTTCTGACCCTCTCAGCACTGCAAAATTATGGCTAGATGTATTTCTCCAGTCTGTCAATAGATAATATGTTTCCCTGCTCTAAATTTTAATCAGACAAGAAAGCAAGGGGGAAATGTGGATTGTGTTTCGTTAACACACCCTAAACTGTTAAGATCAGGATTTACAAAGTAGTTTACTTTTCTAATGCATTTTCATAAGAAACAGTTATAAAAAAAGTGAAGGCTCAGATGTTATGAAAATTATTAATTGCCAGGCCAAGATGGAACGGGTAATAGTAACTTTTAATACTCTATATCTTGGAGCAGACTTGGGGATGTTTAATTTCCTAAGGAGTTTAATAGCATGCTTCTTAGAAGCCTGAATCATGTGATGTGAATATAATCAGACAAGCATAGGAGCAGATCTCAGCTTCATGTTTTCTCAGCAATAATGACATGGGCCTGTACAATACTGCTGCTAATTTATCTAGTTTCCATTTATGCATTCAAAACCCAGAGCATAACTAAAGCGGCGGATATATTCAAGATAAACTCATTACACTAATACAAAGATCTTTGATCTAAGGAACATCTGCTCTTAGACGCTTTTTTTTAATTAAAATGAAGGGTCAGAACATTCTGGTTCTCCTGGTTTGCACTTTTAATGCCATAGTGGAGATACTGCATCTGGTTGGAAACCTGTTTTCATTAGGGGGTCTGCTGTGTGTTTTATATGAAATCTACTAACCTGATAGATAAAGCCACTCATCCGAGGACTTGCAGATAACATTATCAGGACATTTGAAAATAACATAAGGTACCGCTCCTCTTTTTCCTGAGAGAGAATGAACAATATTATTTGAAGAACAGAACTGGACATTTTATCTGTTGAGAATTTCTAGAATCACTGCCTTATAACACAGACCTTATATAAACAACGGAAACATTAAAAGTGATTTAAAAAAAAAAAAAAAAGATACCCAACTTGAAAACACAAAACTAGTTGAATTTTACTTTGAAATGGACATAAACCCACAGCTTCTCTCTCTTCTCCCTAAATGTAACAGTCAAATACAAATAACCATGCTTGCTTTCCATGTATGAAAGCCTGAGAAGAAACCACAGTTTATGCAGCCAGCGAGATGTGCTAGACCTGGGCACAAAATAAGCCTCCAGGTTCACAAAATGAAAATATATTTTACCTAGAAAAAATGGCAAAATGAAGGGGTTTTCGGGTGATAAGAAATTTAGTATGCTCTAAAATATATGTTAAAGTCATATGCATAAAATTAGCTTTAGTCATTAAGAACAGGGTAATTATTGGATTTATGTAAAATGCAAAAGTAGATACACTTTTTTGAGGGCACTGAGGAAACCTTTACACATGAGAAGAGCCCCTTCAACAGATATGCAATTAGTATACTCAAAAATTACATTTAGTTTACATGCCCAGCCATCTTAGCTACAATTATCCTCATGCCTATCTCCATCTCCTTCCTTCCATGTGAGAAGAGGAACCCTTCCAGGCTAACTATTCTAACAAGTGCTCCTCATTCTCTCACATCTTTGTCTCAGTTAGTTTTCCGCTACAGACATCTCCTCTTCTCCCAGCATCCTCTCCTGTTTTACTAGCTTTTCCTCTTTTCCTTTAACATCTGTACACCTCCTGTCCTAACAGACCTTTGCTTACCCCCATGTGGCTATTTATGCATAGTTTCCCATTTCTTGACATTTTATTGCCAGATTCGTTGCTGACTTCATTTTCTCCCCATTGATCCATCCCTAACAACACCCCCACTGCTGTTGCACAGTCATCAATAACTGCCTTCTAGCAATATCCAACGGCTTTCTCTTGGTCCTCACACTCCTTGCCCTCTGAACCTTCAGCAGCAGTCAGTATACTGGCCATTTTCAAATGCTCCTCATGGAATTTCCATGACATCACGCTCCCCCAGTTCTTCTCTACCTTCTTCTTTTGTCTTTTTATTTTTTTCTGGCACTGATTCCTCCTGCCTTCACCCAAGAGGTTTATCCCAAAGGTGTGAATGACTAATAGTTAGACTCACGGCATTAACCTTCCCTGGGGTATCCGCATTTTAAATGAGATTGTTTATTAACCCAAAGTAATGAATCTCTGCCAAAGACGTGTCAGAGTGTAGGAAGATGTTTTGGGAGAAGGAAGACAATTCTAACACCCGATAAATCAAACCAGGTGCCATAATCAACCTTTCTCCCTTTCCCTGGCCCCTTCCTAAAAGAAATAATCCATCTTCAGCCCCCGGTGCTTCTCTCTGGATATTTACTTCCTAGGAAGGCACATCTGTTAGGGACATCTAGGTCTCTGCCTCTAACTCTGACCTTTCACCCACATTTCCATACTATGTTAACAGCTGCCTATGTAACATCTCCACCCAGATATCTACAGGTCTAAAATTATATTCTTCATCTCCCCTAGCCCAGGAGCACTACTTCCTGTTGACTTTCCCTTCTAAAGGTGCCTCCGATTTTCCCCTTCTCCATTCTCCCTGTCACCACTGTCTTAGAGGGCTCCTTTTCACTTTCCATCCCAGCTGGCCTTTCTGTTTCTCATCCATCCCTTCCAGTTCACTTGACATATATGGGTGCCAGATTAAGTGTGAAACATCCCTTTCGGTTGTTGTTGTATGACTCTGGACTCTTTCATTATTTCCCGTGACTTGGTGTATCCATGTGAACTACTCTTGCCTGATGTCAACGTTCTGCATAATCTAATTCTACCTGACTCAATCAGTCTTTTACTATGGCCAAGTTGCTTCTTTTGCTCCCTACAGGCTGGTTTCCTTATTGTGCTGCAGAAAACCAAACCCACATTTCTGTTCTCTCCTAAGATAACAATGACCTCTGCCTTACGGAATCCTCCCCTTTTGTTTTTGTGCCCCCTCCTCAAGTCCTGTCTCCATAAGATCTTCTTGATCTCTTCCTCCTCTGAACTTCTATGGACTCTATTGTTGAGATTGCAAAATCGAACATTGACTATTTGGTTTGTTTGCTAGTTGCAACCTGTGTTTTAGTCTGTTTTTAATGAATTCTTTGAAAATGGCGATCATTGTTTGCTCTTTCCTCCTATCTCCCACAGTACCTAACAGAATGTTGAGCAAAGAATAGCTGCTCAGCTTCTCATTTGAATGCTGTAGCATTTGACTTTGATGGAAGAACAAGGAAGAAAAACTACTTAAGAGGCTTGGGCAGGAGGATTGCTTGAACCCAGGCGGCAGAGGTTGCAGTGAGTCAAAATCATGCCACTCCACTCCAGCCCTGGTGACACAACGGGACTCTATCAAAAAAGAAGGAAGAAAAATATGAAAGATGGAAGAAATGATGTTGAGATTTGAAGCGCCTTACCTCACATGTTCCATACTGCACCATTACTTGTGACATAAAAATCACATTTCCCAAGTTTTTAATATCCTCTCCTTCCCATGCCTGAATAGGTTCAGACAGTATCTGTAACTCCAGCTGTTTTCTCTTCCTCAGATCTTGACATTGCCCCTACAGAACCAAAGCAGAACATAATGGAATAGGAATTCTTGTGAAACAGAACTAAAATAAGACCAAAGTAAGATGTGGCGTCTGACTCTTTGGCTCCCGCTGAGTCCCTATTCCTCATCATGAATCCCATGACCACGCCTGTTCTTGATAGATAGAAAGATCCACTACCTGAAATTTCTAGCCTTGAGCCCCCAAAAGTTTTGTGAGGAATGCTCATTTTTTCACTTTGCCAAAGCATCAAGACAAAATGCTAGAAAGAACTTATTTCTTCCTCCCTGTAAAGAATATGGGAAAGCAAGCAGTCAAATCACATCGACCAGAGCCAGGTGAGCATCTGGTAGATTCAGATCTACTGGGTAGTGCCCCTGCTTGAGCTCGTCTTACTTTGTTTATCTTTGCATAAATAGAGCTTTAGTTACAAAATAATTGTATTTTTCTAATATATGCTCAATTTCCAACAAGGTAATATCTTGAAAATAATAAAAAACAAAAAATTTCTCCTAGAGTTCTAGAGAAAGAGAAAATTAAATTCTTTATGCCACAGTGGATCAAACTTATAATTGAACCTAAGCACTGCTGTACTTTAAGGACCAAGATTACTATTAAAAAGAACTAAATTAATTTTTATTTCTAAAATGATTGCAAAAAGAGGTACAACTGAATTTCATGATGACATGCTAAAAATTCAAACCAAGAAACAATTTAGAGTTTGACAACACTATGTGAGGTATGATATATATATATTTGTAACTGCTTCAGACACTGTGCGGTTATCTTAATTTAACAGCATGCCTTCCAAATTGAATACGAAAATAAGCATATGGTTAGTCCTGTTACTGTTTCCAAATGAATGTAAGATAATATTTTTGGGGGTTATATTTTCTATAAAATCTCTGCTGTCCCTTTCAGCTACATGGAAACTCAAAGAAATAAATTCACTGTACACATATTTTAAGAGCATCTATAATAGAATATACAAAACCGTCAAGGCAAGTTATATAACATAATCAGAAAGAAATACAGGAATTTTTAAATTGCATTTTAGGTTTGGAGGTACATGTGAAGAACATGCAGGATTGTTGCAGATATAGGTGATGGGGAGGAAGGCAGCAAACCACATTGCCATGCATGTAGAAATACAGGTTTTTAAAAAGACTCATTTTACATTCCTATTTATACAAGAAAAAAATAGAAGAGCCATAATTATAATAAATGCTGTGGGTTTCACTGGGCTGTTTTATTAGCTTAAGCCATGTAAAACTGCCAATATTGGACTGTTCTGGCATATAGCAATCGCGATTTTAACCTAATACTTACTCTGGTCTTCAGCTTGCTGTTCAACTACAGACACGTCAAAAACTGGTCTTTGAACAAGGATTAATAACTAAACATTAGTCCAAATTACTTATAATGCTATAGAATTGTGTGAAATAAAGCTGAGCTTAATAAATTGCCTAAAATAAAGTTTTCTTTCCTCCTAAAATGGCACCAAGTGGTTTTACATCAGTGGGTTCAAGAAGACGCATTAACCATCATACTGAAGACACAAGATCACAGGTACTTTTGATAGCAACCTATATAAAGCAATTGCATTTTAGTACTTTGGGTTTTTCCCCCCCTTTTAGATTTGATGAAGGATTTCTTCTTCATATTCAAAGAACAAACTCATACCCTTTGGCATAACTAGTTGAATCCAGTATTGATGCAAATCAGTGAATGACGATTTACACATACTCGTCATTAGGTGAGCAATGGGGGTAAAGACAAAGAGACAAAAGGAAACCCCCCACCTACACACCAATGCTTAATGTGGCTTCATGTGGCTGAGACTGTAAATGTGATTGCTTTATACCCTCGGCCTGGCAACCTTTCTTAGGTAAGCATGATTTTTGGAGGATAAAATTAAGTGAAGCAATCACTGCTATACTGTCGTGAAAGCTTATTATTTCCATTCTGAAGACTTTTGCATAAGGAAAGAAACATTGCACACAAATCACTCTTTCAGGAATAAAGTATACAAAGTGAGAATTGCAATTTTAAAGCATCACCTACCATGAGAGTTTTGAATGCTACAATTGCCTTCAGAATATCCTGATGATCCGGATGAGTATCCTATCAAAGGAATACATTTGAAAACAGTATTAGAGGAGAGAGTATCAGCAGCTGCGAAGGGTTGGGGGTAGAAGGAGGGTGTGGCTATAAAGATAGCAAGATAATTTTGAGGGATGATGGAACTGTTCTGTATTTTAATTCTGGTCGTGGTAACATGAATCTATACCTGTGTGAAAACTCATAGAACTATGCACCAGAAAAAATGTTAATTTTACTGTATACTAATTTAAAGATTTAAAAATAGAGCAGCATGGGAGCATTTGGAATCTCAGCGACTCTAATTCTTAGATGGTTAAGAAATTAAGAGAGTTGGTAACACATCATATATTTAGTAACAATGTAGTAAAAGGCAAGAGTTCCCATTTCCCTTTTTGCTATTATACTTTGGATAATGACTATTTAATAATAAATATAATAATTAAATAATTATTCAGGGGACATTATTAGGTCATGTTGTTGGTAGATGACAGGAAGTAGGGAATGGTGGAAACGAGTCACGATTAGAGAAAAATCAACCTATTAGCCGGGCATGGTGGTGCACGCCTGTAGTCACAGCTACCCGGGAGGCTGAGCTGGGAGGATCAGCTGAGCCTCGAGGCTGTGGTGAGCTGTGATTGCATTACTGTACTCCAGCCTGGGTGACAGAGTGAGGTGAGACCCTGTCTAAAAAAAAAAAAAAAAAAAAAAAAACCAACAGAAAAATCAATCTTATTTCATTTCCTAAAATGCCTTCATTTTCTTTCAGCAGTATGAATATGGCAGATGGGAAAAGATTCCAAGTTTCATACCATGATTTCCTTCTTAAGTAAGGCTTTTACATGTGGCCTGCAATCCTGTGGTACTTTCAATTCTGAAAAGTGGACAGATTCAAAAATGGCTTAGAGGAATCCACAACTCCATAACTGTTTATGAAGGGAAAGTAGAGATTCTTATGGGTAGATGTGCACCTAACATTGGGGCATATGAGGTATCTCCATATACCTAACCTTTAGAACTCAGCCGGAGTAAGGGAAGACTAAATCTCCTGCCCCGCTAGTCTCAGGTGATAAAATACAGAACTGAGCAGATTAGGGGCCTGACCCAAGCCAAGAATGACATTGCTCATAAAAAGTAAGGTTGTATTCCTTTACAGTAACATTTATCCTTACCCAATTCAATGGACACGAAGAATTTCAAGTTCTATTCTACTGCTAGAGGCCATGCCAAATGCTCTGAAATCTGCACGAAGTGTCTCACCCAGTAGTGAACTAGTACCAAGGGCTTGTTTTTTCTGATGATGGGAAATGAGAGGCAGCCAAAGACATGTGACCCACAGCAAATGGAGGCAGGAGAACAGGCTCCAGTACAAGAAAGGCTGAGACATAGGATCCAGGCAGCAGGAGCATCTGGGATTTGTTTCTCCCCAAACTAAGTGCATATTTATATTTCAGCACTAAAAAGTAATAGAAACTGAGGCCACTCGTTTCTGGATTTTTGTGATAAGGAAGAAGGGGTGAACCTCAAATGGTTCAGCAAACTGGTCTCATTTATGGAAAGGTATCCAGAGGTCAACACCTTCCTGAGCCCTAACTGAAATTTCCTCACCAGCTCCCCACCACCTCCAGGTAGGTGAAATACCCTGAGAATGTGGTTTTGCTCAGAGAACATGCTTTCAATCCTTATAAACGCTGACAAGCCCGGCAGAGTGCACTCTTTTTCTTTAAAGATAATCAAACCCCTTGAAACCTCAAAACCTTTCCCCAGACACAGGAAGAACAAGTAGGGTAAGTGCAGCCTCCTCCAGCAGGCCCTCCTCTCCCACTCACACTTAAATACCCTGTGCATGATCACAAAAGGACGGCTCAAGGAGCTAGCTCTGCTGATTGATTTTTCAAAGCATAAGGCATTTAATTCTTGGTGAAAAATATTCAATTATCAGGCCTCATTGCAAAATCTTAATATTTAGAAAATATTGTAGTTATGCTACAACAGTTGCAAGTAAACTGTAGGTTTATACATTTATAAATAAAAATGTAGGGGGACTCTGATGTACATGCATGATGTGTAGAGAGATACCACTAATATTGTACCCATTCATCAGTCTTAAGGAATACCAGAATTTTCCAGTGTAATTCAGAGTTAGAAAGTTAAATGATGGCAGAATTCTAGAGATGTGTTTCTGTCTATAGTGAACTTGTTCTTTGTACATTCAGATGTTGTTTTGCTTTATCTCCCACAATAAAGTTGGTTAATATACCAAAACCAAAGACTTCTTAGTTGGATTTTGACGAAACTACTGAGAGGGCAAAAGAAAACCCAAGTTAGCAAGTAAGTATGGGGTTAAGGGAAGCCATAGGATCAAGTCTTGGAAGAGAAGACAAAAAAGGGAGAATAATCCTTAATATCTAGTAGCAAAGAATAAGGATCTTATTTTGCTGCATAAAGAGGAAAACCAGAAGCCTGAGAAGAAGGAAGAACAGATAAAGTAAATTTCAAATCCAAGACCTTGATTCCTCTGCCAGGCCATTTGGGAGGCAAATGGGATGCGTCCTCCAAAGCAGAGGACCATACTTGGCACACGAGCTTGAAAAATTTCACCTTCCTTTACCTCCATATGCCGTTCCAACTCTTGCAAGAGAGTAACATATTTCTCCAGTCGCATGAATGGTTTGCTGAGACTTGTTGTTAAAATGAGGATACCTGGGCTAGATGCACCTTGATTTTCCATAAATTGTTCCAACTCGTCACTAGCAAAAGAACAAATACAATTTTGTTACTGCTGAATATCCCATGTAAAGAATTATCAACCTAAAATTATTTTACTGTATTTCACACAATAAAAATGTGTTTCACTAGGCTAAATGCTGTTCAATTTGTTTCGACTCAACTAAATCAGCCTTTATTAAGCTCCTTCTATACAATCAGCACCAGGGCTCCTTTGGTGATCCAGATGCTCGTGATCCCTGCTGTCACTTACCCATTCAACACTTACAGATGGAGCATCTACTAAGCAACAGGCTCTGTTTTCTGATGGGGTTACAACAGTGAACAAAAAAGAAATCCCTACCCTTAAGGAACCTACATCCATGGACCTGAGATATACAGTGTATCAGATGACCGTAACTTAAGGATTAAAAAGTAGATTTTCTTAACCACTTTAAACATCGTAGTTATTGGCTGGTCAGGTGCCTAAACATAACAATTCACCAGGTTGTATCACCCACTTGTAATGTTCTAGAATCACTTCCTACATTTAGATAGCAGCGTGTTTGTATAACTAACCACAAAGTCACTTAGCCCAATATCTAAAACCAGTGTAACAGGTTACCCAAACACTTCCATAAGGCAGCAACTTGGTGAAAAAAAATGTATTAATATTTTATGAACCGTGTGTGGAAATGTCTAATTCTAAGCCGGTGCTTTCTCTGCTGTTTAGCACCCTTCCAGATTGTTTACTTTCCACCAACAGGGATATTGAGTCCTGGGGCTGCAAGATCATTTTAATACACATTTAAGCAACATATAATTAGAGAAGGAAACCTACTGTCTAAGTGACAGCTTATGTTGAAACTTCTGCTTTATTAAATGGCCCTTTTACTTCTTTGGTTGGCCATGCATATCCAGTCAGTCACAAATCTTCTTGGATCTGCTCCTTCCTTCCCATTCCTGCTGCCACTGCCTTAGTTCAGGACTTTAGCTCATCCCATCTGTCTCACTTCAATAGACCAACTGTTTTCCTGGTTTCCAAGCTTTTTCCAGGTCCCGCAGGCTACCATTTTAGCCTCATTGCTTTCTTACCCAAGAGCCTCTGAGTGCCTACAAGATCAAGTCCAACTTTTTAGATTCCTACTGGCTCCACCATGTTTCTCACTATTCCCCAGCAGGAAGCCCCTACTGCAAACTGACCTACTTATTCTCCCTAGAACACATCTTATGCCGTGGTTCCCAACTGTGGTGTGCTGCTATAAGTTGTGAAGTGTGTTAAAAAAAACTTGCTATCAGTAATAAAGTACTAGGGGGCTGGAAATAGAGTGGATTGCAGGCTGTTGCTATTAATTATAGACACCCACACACACTCTCCGTTTGTGAGCTTTTCTGAGCAGGAGAGAAAAGATGGAGTTTCAGCTAACGCAACAGCAACCTTGAGTCATGCGGTATGTCACGTATGTCAGAGAAAAAAAAGGCTAGGAATGGCTGCCTTAATGGAGCCTAGATCACATATGAGAGATCACATCTAGCAATTGCTGCTAACACTTTTATTAAATTAAAAACCATTTATTGAGGGGCCATAGGCGTGAACCACTGCACCCAGCCTGCTGCTAATCCTTTTATCAGTTTTTATAGCCTTGTTCCAAAAGTAGCCAAGGGCAGGGAAATGTCCTGGACTTGGAGTCATAAAACAGACTTGGTGACTCTGGATGAGTTGCCTGAGCCTCAACTGACTCATGTTTAAAAGAAAGATAAAACCTACTTCCTAATAAAATTGCAAAGACTAAGTATGGGGTTTTTTTGGATGGAGTTTCCCTCTTTGTTGCCCAAGGTGGAGTGCAATGGCGTGATGTCAGCTCACTGCAACCTCCGCCTCCCAGGTTCAAGCGATTCTCCTGCCTCAGCCTCCCAAATAGCTGGGACTACAGGTGTGCACCACCTTGCCCCACTAAATTTTGTATTTTTAGTAGAGACAGGTTTTCACCTTGTTGGTCAGGATGGTCTTGATCTCCTGACCTCGTGATCGGCCCACCTCCCAAAGTGCTGGGATTACAGGCATGGGCCACCACACCCGTCCAGTATTGGGGGTTTTAATGCTATTTCATGCTACGAATTGTACATATATTCATTCTTGTTTAATGACAACAACATTTCAACATAGGTGTTCTCCACATTTTACAGATGAGAGACCTGAGAGGAAGGGTGATAGTAAGTGGCTACAGTGGCATTCATACTCAGGTCTGAAGCCAAAGCCTAAGGTCATTTCAGGATACCATACTGCCTCTCTACAGGACGGTATTTCATTAACTTTAAAGTAGTCAATAGATGTATTATTATTATGGTTATTCCAAGAGAAATACCTTGCTAAAATCACATCTTTAAAAACTACCAGTACCTATAATTTCCAACTTAATGGAAATTCAATTGATGTTTAATTGCCAACCAAAAGCACGAAGTGCATAAAGAGGTTTAAAAATTCCTTGCATATAAAATATAATTAGGGAAATAACTTGGGTTTGGAGTGCATTTGAGTAGAAATGTAATTTGGAGAAAATCATTTTCCTAATTTCTTTACAATTTAGTAAATAAGTTTTATTTTTTCTTTCGGTGACTAAATGACTACCCGCATCCTCAACGTTTTACTCTAATTGATGCAAGAGTTACAGCAATTAAAAGCAAATGCTAATGCGTACTTTATTACTGCTTTCCATTCAGCATTCTAACTTCTAGGTTTGCTAAATATTATGAAACAATTTAAACTTATTTCAATAAAACATGAGATCACTATCTTGGATTAAAACACTGGTTCTTGAGAAGAAAAGAAAATTTTACTACAGCAACAAAAGAACAAAATTGTCCAATAGAGCCTTTTATCTATGATAAACAGATCCTAAAAGACACATTTTTATTTAACCAAATAAACATACTACACAGACTAGCATCATAATACACAAATATAATACATAAATACATATATTGTTATACCAAAGCACAATCTGTCTTTTAAATGCAGTTTTTAATTTTTTACAGCCCAATTTAAATAGGAGTGGATTAAGACTTGCTTTTCAAGCTTAACGTGTTCTGTATATGTTATGTGATACAATAGAAGCAGTTCTCAAAGTATAAATGCTGTTTAAAACAACATACATTTATTTCATAGAATGCACGGTGGATAGGGCTGTGGGATACTCTGGGTTGAACTGGAAAGCTGAAAAAAAACACTATGTATACTATAAAGCACTACAGAGCTTAGCCATCTTGTAGAAGTGTTTCTATGACATCTTTGTATAGGTTTCTAATTTGAATGATCAAATTAGATCATTCAAATTCATCTCTACCTAGCAGAAGGTCAGACATTCCTCCTCTCCACCTCAATTACTCCACCACCAGGCCTTTGGGAGAAATCACTGTGGCCCAAAAGTGGAGGTGAGGCAAGAGCAGCTGGATGCCATGGCCTCTGGCCAGTGGAAAGTTTCAGGAGTGCCACTCACACTGGGTTGAGCAGATCTTTTTCTTCTCTTTTTCATTTATTCAGCCCAAGAGATTAGGTGATGTGCTTCTTTTTTGTCACCACTACTTTTTCTTTCTTTCTTTCTTTCTTTCTTTTTTTTTTNTTTTGAGACGGTCTCACTCTTTGCCCCGGCCAGAATGCAGTGGCATGATCTCGGCTCACTATAAACTCCATCTCCCAGGTTCAAGAGATTCTCCTGCCTCAGCCTCCCGAGTAGCAGGACTACAGGTGCACACCTCCACATCTGGCTAATTTTTGTACTAGTAGAGATAGGGTTTTGCTATATTGACCAGGATGGTCTCTAACTCCTGGACTCCAGTGATCCACCTGCCTTGGCCACCTAAAGTGCTGAGATTACAGGTGTGAACCACTGTACCTGGCCTTGTCCCCACTACTTTTTGTTTGTGACCAGTCTTACTTGCTCCTTTCTCTGGTCCTTCAAAGACAGAAAACAACAGAACCTAAGCTCAGAATTTTTTCTATGTTCCTTGTCCCCAGAGCAAGTAGGTAACTCTTTGGGGGTTTTCTCAAAGTCTCATTGCTGGCAACAATGGTAAACAGAGTGGAGAGAACTTACAACAGCAAAAGCACACCACAGCAGAGACGGAAGTGAGGTCCGGATCTGACTTAGCACCAACTCCCCCTCTCTCTGATCTCTCCTTTAACGCTCTCCCTTATGAAAAGAATGAATGCCACACCGAAGCAAGCACAAGAGAGAAGTGGGTATTCTTGTAAAAGAGAGATTATTCCCAGGAAGAAACAGGAGCTACCATAGCAAGCTAGCAGGGGAAAGAGAGGGGAAATCCCAAAAGACCTTACCCAGGGGATAACAAAAGACTAGAGCAGCCATTCAAATATATGCAAATATGGGGACACATCAACGTTGGGGTCTGATTACATATCCAAATTCAGGCAATACACAACTGCATTTTTACAAGACACCTGCATGCAATCATACAATTTTAAGGCTGGATCCCTTCTCAGGGCCAATTGCTATGAGCATTCCTGGTATGGTATTGCCCCCTAAAGGCCAAAATGAAGAAGTTCACCTGAACGTTATAGCTTCAGCAAGGAAAGAATAGAAATTCACCAATGTCCCGTTTCAGCTGAAATCTTCATCTAAAACTTTTTTAATATGAATTTTCTGTGAATTTCATTTCACTGTGCTTTGCCTTTAATATGTCAGCATAAATTGCCATTAGATGCATATAATATAGCTGAGATTATATTAAACGCACATGTGAGAAAAACCTCAAGTATTTTCATTTTCATCCCTTTTACCTGTAAATAAACCAGTAAGATAAAAACTTAGTTCTATGAGGACTCCAGTGAGTCTTCCATCATTTCAAGGGATATTATACAATTCTTTAAAAAAACACAATTAACTAAAATTAAACAGGACATTATATTTCACCAAAAACTTGAGAATCTTTCAAATCAACTGTGTAACAAACCTTAAACCATAATGTTTGAGGGAATCTTTACTTAATTTTACTCATAAAATTAAATTCCCAACATAGGTACATGTAGTCAGTAACATTTTAACACAGAGTTACAACGGAAAGTTGTCTAGACACCACAGAAAATCTGCCATTTGAGGTAAATCATTTCTTTCCAGTAAGAATACTGGTTTCATATCAAAGGAGAAGAACATGTGCTCATGAAAATAATGAGCTGACACGAGGGACATCTCATTTTATTGGTATTAAGGAATTTGCCCTTATTCACATAGGACATTTATGTATTTATCAAAGGAAAAAATGTCTCTGCATCATTCATCATTTTTTTCTTTATTGTAGAAATGTAGAAAAGTATGAAAACATTCCCTGAAATGACAAAAACAAATTTAGGGCTGTGGTTCACTCTGGTAAGGCAGAGAAGAGCAGGAAATATTGAAGAGGATACATAGAACTTGAATTGCATCTATAATTTATTTAAGCTGACTAGTGGGTATGTGGGTGTACTTTATATTACCTCTGTTCTTTGCATGCTTGAAATATATTATACTATTTTCCTAAAAAGCAACTCGTAGCTGGTAGGTAGAAGATGTTTAAAGGGCACATGGGGCATGGTGACACTGTGCTGGGTGCTTTGTACACATTATTTCATTTAATTCTCACATCAATCCTGCAAGGTAGGTGGTTTGACCCTCATTTTACAAGTGAGGAAATTGAGGCGTAGAAGTGAAGGGAATTACCTTGGGTAAAACAGCCTCTAAGTGGTAGAGTTGTGAAGGGAGACATTATAAAAGTGGTAAAAAGTTTAGGCTCAGATCAGGCAGGGGCACAGAGGCCTTAAAAAGAAACGGTAAGGAGTTCCACTTTTGAGATGGTGGCATGGGACTCATTTGACCCACTACTCAGTTAAAAAAGCAAAAAAGCATAACAGGTGAAAACTATTTTAGGCAAAACCATTTAGGCCAGATGCAGTGGCTCACACCTATAATCCCAGCACTTTGGGAAGCTGAGGCAGGAGGATCACTTAAGCCCAGGAGTTTGAGACCAGCAAACGGGCAACATAATGAAATCCATGTCTCTACAATTTTTTTTTTAATTAGCTGGGTGTGGTGGTGTGCACCTGTAGTCACAGCTGCTCAGGAGGCTAAGGTAGGAGGATTGGTTGAGCCCAGGAATTCAAGGCTGCAATGAGTTATGATTATATCACTTCACTCCAGCCTGGGTGACATAGCAAGACCCTGTGTCTAAAAAAACAATACTAATAAAAATAAAAATAAAATATCTAAAAGTTGTCCTAATGATAAAAGATAACTGAAAAAAAAAAACTTATTCAGGAAAATCTACTAAAGCTCAGTAGGAACAGGGAGAATTTACAGGATTTGAGCTATGAGCAGCCCTCCCCTTTCTCGCTCCTCCCAGCTCAGCTTGACAGAAGCTCCATTCCAGGCAACTGTGGCTAAGAAGAGAGGCCACCCTGACCTCTCAGCTACCATTCAAAGGATATATCTCACCAGGAGGAACAGGCCATCACCACATCTCATCCCCTTCAACTCTGTGTGAAAGAAGCTAAATTCCTGGTGAATGTGCTTGAGAGAGTGAAAGCTCACTTCACCCAGCCCCCACACAGGCTGGAGACCCTACCCCAGCACTGGCAGGCTGAAAATACTGGGGCCCAATCACCCTCATCCCAGACCAAGTGTAGGGCACAGAGTTCCATGCTGGAAGAGGCAAGCTGAGAAGACCAGAGGGTACCCATTCTGCCCAGCTCCCAGAGTAGTGAGATTTTGCCCAGAGGGAGAGGCAGTACATAGGAACTGAAGAGTTCCAAAGCTCTCCATGAAGAAATTGGTTTTATATGGGGAAAAAAGGCATGTGGGGATATTGAAGCCTAAGCGCTCTTGCCAAAAGAAAGAAGATTTTGGTATTAAGCAAATAAAAGGAGGCGGGTAGCTCCTGTCACTTAAGCAAAAAAAGCTAAACCATAGGCCAGCTACATCACTAGAGAGAACCAGGGAAAGAGACAGCTAGGAAGTGCTAAGAAGAATCAGAACAAACCTCTGTTCTCAAGATGGTGGAGTAATTTATGCTCCCAGGAAACTGTCAAAAACATTAGAGCCAATTAGCTGGAAATTAGTAGAGCCTAACAGTTGTGATACAAAATAGAGCTTCAAAGAGAGATCAGGGAGGGAGACAGTCAAAGAGAACTCTGCTAAGACCACTGTCATTCCACAGTGACTGGATACCTGACCAAGGCTGTGCCCTCTGAAGAGTGACACCAGAGATTGTACACTGTGAGCAAAATAGACTTCACTAAAATAGTCCGATCAAGTTACTAAACAAACACATAAGCAAACAACAAAAACATGTTCCAGAGAGTGGGGAATGAAATCATTATCACAGTTGTGAAATCTAAAATTACCTAAAATGTCTTGTTCTCAACAACAAAAAACTATATGCCATGCAAAGAAAACAGGAATGTGTAACTCAGACACATAAGAAACAACAGAAATTGTCAGTAAGAGAGACAAAGTGTCAGACTTAATAAAGTCTTCAAAGTAGCCATTATAAATATGTGCAAAGAACAAAAAGAAACCATGCTTAAAGAAGTAAAGGAAGTATGACGACAATGTCTCACCAAATAGAGAAGATCAATAAAGATATCAAAATCGTAAACAAAAAAAGAAGAAGAACCAAATGAAAGTTCTAGAGCTTAAAAATAAAATAATTGAAATTTAAAATTTCATTAGAGGGGCTCAACAGCTGATTTGTACTGGCAGAAGAATCTGTAAATTTAAAATACATCAACAGAGATTATACAATGTAAAAAAGAGAGAAAAAAGAATAAAGAAAAATGAATAGAGCCTTAGAGAAATATGGGAAATCTTTAAGCAAAACAACATATACATAATGGAAGTACTAAAAAAGAGGAAAGAGAAAATGGAGCAGAAAAATGTTCAAAGAAATAATGACCAAAAAATTGCAAATTTGAGGAAAACGTCAACTCTCATATCCAAGAAGCTCAATAAATTTCAAGTAGGATAAATGCAAAGAGGTCCACACCCGAATGAATTATAATAAAAATGCTGAAAGTCAAGGAGAAAACTGAAAGCAGGAAGAGGAAAACAACTCATCCTGGGCTACGGAACCTAGATAATATTAACAGCTGATTTCTCATCAGAATCTTGGAGGCCAGAAGTCAGTGGGATGACATAGGCAAAGTACTGAAAGAAACAGAACTGCGAGCTGGGTGCACTGGCTCATGCCTGTAATCTCAGCACTTTGGGAGGCCGAGGTGCGTGGATCACGAGGTCAAGAGATCAAGACCATCCTGGCCAACGTGGTGAAACCCTGCCTCTAATAAAAATACAAAAATTAGCTGGGTGTGGTGGCACGCACCTGTAGTCCCAGCTACTCGGGAAGCTGAGACAGGAGAATCACTTGAGCCTGGGAGGCGAAGGTTGCAGTGAGCCGAGATCACACCACTGCACTCCAGCCTGGTGACAGAGCGAGACTCTGTCTCAAAAAATAAATAAATAAATAAATAAAAGAAACAGAACTGCCAACCAAGAATTCTATATTCATCCAAACTATCTTTCAAAATGGAAGGTGGAATGAAAACATTCCAAGAAAAGAACTGAGTGTATTTCTAAAAAATCCACCTTACAATGAGCACTCATTGAAGACCTTCAGGCTGAAAGCAAGTAAACCCAGACTTAAACTTAAAATCACATATGAAAACAAAGAGCACCAATAAAGGTAAATGTGCAATTATGAAAGACAGCATAAATATATGTTTCTTCTCCTAACCAATAGAAAAGCAATTGGACAAAGCAAAATTTTATAATTTTATTGTTGGACCTATACACACATAAATTTAATATATTTCAAAACTGCAGCATGAAGGAGACGGGTGGAAGCAAAGATCTATTGGAATAAGAATATAATACCAGACAGTAAAACAAATTCACAGGAAAAAATGAAGGGAAACAGAAATGGTAAATAAGAAAGTTAATATAACAAACAATATAAATGTATTTTTCCTCTGCTTTCTTCTCTCAGTTTTATTAATGGACATAAAATTAAACGATAACATCTATTATTATTCATTTCACTTTTCCATAAAGTTCTTCAGAGAGAAGGAAAGTGATATAAGCTAAAAAACAACAAACAAACAAAACCTGAATATACACAGGAAAAAGTATCAGAAAAATAATAAATACAGGTAAAATAAAATATTTCATTTTTCTTATTCTTAATTGATTTAACAGATAACTGTTCAAAGTAAAATCACCCAATACAAAGTAAAATTACCCCTTATAACATTATTGCAATTCATTTTACTTTTCCATAAAGTAAAATGAGTGATTTTACTTTATGGAAAAGTAAAATGAATTGCAATAATGTTATGGGGGTAAAAGGGAGGAATTGAGAATATTCTGTTATAAGTTACCTATGAAATGGAATAGTGCTATGTGAAAGTGTTGTTAGATTTAGCTATAAATAGATAACACAAACTCTAGGGATACTGCTAAATTTTTTTAAAGGGAGGATAATATACTAAGAGAAAAGTGAAAATGAAATAATACAAAATGTTTACTAAAAACAAAAGGCAGAAAAAGAGAGGTAAAAAAGAAAGAACAATTGCAATGAATAGGAAAGTTACAAACATGACAAATACTAATCCAAATATATAAATAATCACCTAACGTGAATTTTCTAAATACGCCAATTAAAAGAATGAGACTGTCAGAATGGATTAAGAAACAAAACTCAATTATACTTTGTCCACAACTTACCTTTTAATCTATGACAATTAAAAGTAAAGAGATGAAGAAGGATAAATCCTATTAACAATAATTGAAAGCAAGCCGGACTAGCTATATTAATTTCAGACAAAGCAGACCTCAGATCAGGGAAAATTATCAGGGATAAAGCGGGAAAAATATACAATAATAAAAGGGTGAATTCTCCAACAAAACATAATAATCCTTAATGTGAATGCACCTAACAACAGAATATCAAAATACATGACACAAAAATTGGTAGAACTTAAAAGAGAGATAAATCCACTATTGTGGTTAGATTTTAACATCCCTCTATCAGGAATTGACAGATCCAGCAGCAGAAAATTAGTAAGTAAACAGTTGAACTGAATAGAACCATCAATCAAGTGATTCTAATTAACATTTGTAGAATATTTCATTTAACAACAGCAAAATACACTTTCTTTCCACACTCCCATGGAGCATTCACCAAGATAGACCATGTTATGGGCCATAAAGCACAACTTCAGTTTATATGAAAAGAAATCAACAAATGCTGCTGGGGACAACTAGATATCCACATGCAAAAGAATAAAATGGAACCATATGCACAAATTAACTCAAAATTAATTAAAGACCTAAATATAAAAGCTAACATTATAAAACTCTAAAAAAAAATAGAAATAAATCTACATGCCCTGGATTAGCCAATAATTTCTTAGATTTGACACCAAAAGTGCAAGAAACAATGACAAAACAACATATTGGCCATCAACAAAATTAAAATGCAAAATTAAAATATTTGTGCTTCAGAGGACAGCATCAAGAAACTGAAAAGACAACCCAAAAAATGCAAGAAAAAAAATTTTGCAAATCATATATAGGCACACCTCATTTTATTGCACTGTGCTTTATTGAAATTCACAGATATTGCATTTTTTTACAAATTGAAGGTTTGTGGCAACCATGTGTCAAGCGAGTCTATCGGCGCCATTTTTCCAAAAGCGTGTTCTCACTGTGTGTCCATGTGTCACATTTTGGTCATTCTTACAATACTCCAAACTTTTCATTATTATTATATCTGCTATGGAGATCTGTGATCAGTGATCTTTGATGTCACTATCGTAACTGTTTGGGGGCACTATGAACCATGCACATATAAGACAGTGAACTTAATCAATAAATGTTGTGTGTGTTCTGACTGCTTCACCCACCAGCCATTCCTTCCCCCTCTCTCTCTTCTTGGGCCTCCCTATTCCCTCAGATACAACAAAATTGAAATCAGGCCAATTAATAATCTTACAGTGGCCTCTAAGTGTTCAAATGAAAGGAAGAGTCACACGTCTCTCACTTGAAATCAAAAGCCAGAAATGATTCAGCTTAGTGAGGTAGGCATGTCAAAAGCTGAGATACGCTGAAACCTGGGCCTCTTGCACCACTCAAGCTGTGAATGCATAGGAAAAGTTATTGAAGGAAATTAAAAGTGATGCTCCCGTAAACATATAAATGATAAGATAGCCAAGCAGTCATATTATTATATGGAGAAAGTTTGCATGGTCTGGATAGAAGATCAAACCAACCACAACATTCCCTTAAGCCAAAACCTAATACAGAGCAAGACTCTAACTCTCATCAATTCTGTGAAGGCTGGGAGATGTGAGAAGGTGCAGAAGAAAAGTTTGAAGCTAGCAGAAATTGGTTCATGAAGTTTAAGGAAGGAAGCCATCTCCATAGTATAAAAGTGCAAGGTGAAGCAGTAAGTGCTGATGGAGAAGCTGCAGCACGTTATCCAGGAGATTTAATTAAGATCATTGTTGAATATGGCTACACTAAACAACAGGTTTTCAATGTAGGTGAAACAGTCTTCTATTAAAAGAAGATGCCATCTAGGACTTTCATAGCTAGAGAGGAGAAGTCAATGCCTGGCTTCAAAGCTTCAAAAGACAGGCTGACTCTCTTGTTAGGAGCTAAAGCAGCTGGTGACACTAAGTTGAAGCCAGTGCTCATTTACCATTCTGAAAATCCTAGGGCCCTTAAAAATAAATCATGCTAAATCTACCCTGCCTATGTTCTATAAATGAAACAACAAAACCTACATAACAGCATATCTGTTTACAGCATGATTTACTATTTCAAGCACACTGTTGAGATCTGCTGCTCGGAAAAAAGAAAAAGATTCCTTTCAAAATATTACTTCTCATTGACAATGCACATGGTTAGCCTAGAGCTCTGATAGAGATGTACAAGGAGATTAATGTTGTTTTCGTGCCTGCTAATAATTCATTCTGCAGTACATGGATCAAAGAGTAATTTTGACTTTCAAGTCTTGTTATTTAAGAAGTACATTTCAGAAGGCTATATATAACTGCCATAGTGATTCCTCTGATGGATCTGGGCAAAGTAAATTGAAAACCTTCTGGAAAGGAATCACCATTCTAGATGCCATTAAGAACATTTGTGGAGGAGGTCGAAATTTCAACACTAACAGGAGTTTGGAAGAAGTTGATTCCAACCCTCATGAACAACTTTGAGGGGTTCAAGACTTCAGTGGAGGAAGTAGCTGCAAATGTGGCAGAAACAGCAAGAGAACTAGAATTAGAAGTGGAGCCTGAAGATATGACTAAATTGCTACAACCTCATGATCATACTTGATGAAGTGGTGCTTCTTATGGATGAGCAAAGAAAGTGGTTTCTTGAGATGGAATCTATTTGTTGTGAAGACGCTGTGAACACTATTGAAATGACAACTAAGGATTTAAAATTCCATAAACTTAGATGCTAAAGCAATGACAAGGTTTGAAAAGACTGACTGCAATTTTGAAAGAAGTTCTACTGTGGGTGCAATGCTATCAAACAGAATCACATGCTACAGAGAACCCTTTCATGAAAGGAAGAGTCCATCGATGTGGCAAACTTCATTGATGTCTTAATTTAAGAATTTTCCCCAACCACGGAAACCTTCAACAAACACCACCCTGATAATTTAGGAAACATCAACGCTGAGACAAACTCTCCACTAACAAAAAGATTATAACTTCCTGAAGGCTCACATGATCATTAGCATTTTTTTTATCAATAAAATATATATATATTTTGAGATGGAGTCTCGCTCTGTCACCCAGGCTGGAGTGAAGTGGCACAATCTCAGCTCACTGCAACCTCTACCTCCCGAGTTCAAGCGATTCTCCTGTCTCAGCCTCCTAAGTAGCTGGGATTACAGGCATGTGCCACCATACCTGGTTAATTTTTGTATTTTTAGTAGAGACAGGATTTACGATGTTGGCCAGGCTGGTCTCAAACTCCTGACCTCAAGTGATCCACCCACCTCCGCCTCCCAAAGTGCTGGAATTACATGCATGAGCCACCACGCCTGGCCAATAAAGTATTCTTTAATTAAGGAATGTACATTGCTTTTTTAGACATAATGCTATTGCACACTTAATAGACGATAGTGGAGTGTAAATATAACTTTTAGATTCACTTGGAAACCAAAAACTTCATGTGACTAACTTCATTGCAATATTCACTTCATTGTAGTGGTTTGGATCCAAATACACAGTATCTCCAAGGTAGGCATGTATCTGATAAGAATCTAACATCCAGAATATATAAAGAACTGTTGCAACTCAACAATGAAAAGACAAGTAACTGATATTTTTTAAATGAGCAAAGGATTTAAATAGACATATTCCCAAAGAAAACATTAAAATAGCCGATAAGCAAGATGAAAAGATGACCAACCTCATTAGCCATTAAAGGAATAAGGGGTGACTGTTACTGGAGATGGGTTTTTTAAAGGGGAGTAATAAAAATGTTCTGGAGCTAGACAGTGGTGATGGCTACACAACCTTGTGAATATATTAAAATCCACTGAATTGCATACTTTAACATGGTGAATTTTATGTTATATAAATTATGTCTCAATGAAAAGAAAAATAACCCAATATAAAAACAGGCTAAGGATCTGGATAGACATTTCTTTTAATGAAGACATACAAACTTCCAGAAAGATGCTATATTAGTCCATTTTCACAATACTGTAAAGATACTACCTGAGACTGGGTAATTTATAAACAAAGGATGTTTAATCGACTCACAGTTCTGCATGGCTGGGGAGGCCTCAGGAGACTTACAATCATGGTGGAAGGCAAAGGAAAGGCAAGTACTTTCTTCACAAGGTGGCAGGAAAGAGAGGAAAAGCGAAGAGGGAAGAGCCCCTTATAAAACCATCAGATCTCATGAGAACTCACTGGCTATCATGAGAACAGCATGGGGGAAACCACCCCCATGATCAAATCACCACCTACCTGGCCCCTCCCTCAGCATGTGGAGTTGACAATTCAAGATGAGATTTGGGTGGGAACACAGAGCCAAACCATATCAAATGCTCAATATCATTATTCCTGAGGAAAATGCATATCAATCTCGCCATGAGAAACCACTTCATATCCACTAATATGTCTATAATCAAAAAGACTGAATATAACAAATGTTTGGTGATGGTGTGGAAAAAATGAAACCCTCATACACTGATAGTGGGAAAATAAATTGGTGCAGTGACTTTGTTTCTTTTTGTTATTGTTGTTTGTTTGTTTTTGTCTGAGACGGAGTCTTGCTCCATCAAGCAAAGCCAAGGTGGGGGGATCATTTGAGGTCAGGAGTTTGAGACCAGCCTGGCCAATAAGGTGAAACCCCATCACTACAAAAATTAGCTGGTCGTGGTGGCGCATGCCTATAATCCCAGGTACTCTGGAGGCTGAAGCAGGAGAATCACGTAAACCTGGGAGGCAGAGGTTGCAGTGAGCCGAGATAGTGCCATTGCACTCCAGCCTGGGAGACAGAGCAAGACTCTGCCTTAAAAAAAAAGAAAAGAAAAAGAAAGAAAAGGAAAAAAAAAAAGATTGTCTTTCTATTGCTTAAGCTGAGTGGTAGGTACACAGGCGCTCATTTTATTGTGATCCTTTACATTTGCATTTACATTATTGTTTCCGTGGATAAAATGCATGCCTTAATAAAAACATTTTTTAGAAATCTGACAGACCCGGATTCTGGCTCAACCACTTAAGAGCTATGAGTTCTTGGGCACATTACTTAACCTAAGGCTTCCAATGTCTTATCTGTAAAGCAGAGATGGTAATAATAACTCCCTCATAGCTTTTTACATCATGTGCCCGGCACATTGTCAGTGCTATTATTAGCTAATGTTAGCTATAAGCAGTTAAGCCACTTGCCTAAAAATTCCAGGTTCATGACCTCTCTTTCTTTAAACTCCTATTTCCATATTTGCTATTCCATAAGAGTTCAAAGCTTTGGTCAGAGGAATAAAATTGACCTTCAAGCAGGACTGACTATGTTCAACCTTTAAAATGTCCTTATATAACATCTTTGTAAAGCCAATAACACCCCTTAATAAACCAGGACAAGAACCAAAATGTCTGTCATTTCTGGGGGTTGGTGTCAGCTAATGTTCTAGCCTAGCTCTGGGAGTTGAAATATGGGCCAGATTAAGATAATATTCTTTTCAGTCCTGAACAGCTTCCAGAATCCATGTCCATTCTGCATCTTAGCCTTCAAGTTAAGTCAAGAGTCTCTATGTTGGACTTGCTTTTGTCCCACATGGATTTCTAGCATATGACTTCTAAAATACAGTTCTGTCTTCAAGCCTATCCTACAGTTTTCTGGCCCAGATGAATGTGTCAGCGAATGTGTCAGGGGTGGGTAATCAGAAGCTAAGGGTGAGCAGGAGTGGTGTGGCACTTATCCAGGTCCCTTGAAAGAACTCATATTCTTAAAGAAGACACTATTCTATTGTTCATCATGAATCAGAAAGAACTTATATTCATGTACAATTATTATCAGAGCCCTTTGCTTAAAGTATCCATCACACAGCTCACACCTGCTTTGTAGCTACATCATTGCCTGAAACTTTCTCTACCCAGACAAGGGAAGGCAGAAAGAGATAAACCTATGCAATTTAGCTATTTATCAGCAACTCAGATAAAACATTCATTGGGGCAGGAGAAATCTAAACAATTGGCTTTAAATAGAATTTTGTTTCAGGAGAGCCCTCCCTGACCCTTTCTTCACACCCCACTAAGTTGATATCATGTTAATGTTGTCTCACAGCACCCTTTTAATTTACTCCTTCATAATATGACATGTCTACAACTTTTAATTTAATATCTGCATTTCCCTCAAGATTCTATGCTCCATGAGGGGAGGGACCGCCTCCTCCTTGTTCATTCCTGTATCCCCATCAGCTGGTACAGGGCGTTGTACATAGTAGGTGCTCAAGAAATTATTTGTTGGATTAATGCACAATCAATCCATGGAACAATGAATCAATTCCTGGCATCATGAACAGGGATAATCAAGAATCCAACTGAAGACCTTGGATTTCCAAATGAGGAAGTCCTAAGAAGGGATCACATTGCAAAACCGCCTGGTTGGGGGAATGTTAACTATTTACCTGTGCTGAGTGAGTACATTCACAGCTGAAGGATGGTTTGCACAGTAAGCCAGATACATAGATTTAAAATGAGGCATGAGACTCAGTAGACAACCTCCCACTTTGTGCTGGTTTTCTGGAAACCTGTAAACAAAATAGGCAAAACACAGAATGTTAAACAGGAAACAAGAGGCAAAGGAAGATGATTCCAATTAAATCTGGCAACATAAAAGCCTTCTGAATATTTTGCCAAGGTTGCAAGAAAAACTATATTATAACTATTTTACCCATGAAATTCAAATTTTTGCCCACTGCTTTAAACTCTAGCCACCAAACATATCACTACTACGTATGGTCAGATACTTACTTGGAATTATTACGTAGGGTTGTTCGTTTGTTTTTAATATCATTATTTTCAATTTTAGCTGGGTACACTAAAATACTCTTGGTTAATTTTTCTAAAGTTTGAGTACAGACAAAACTAATAAAATCCAAAAATGACATACCACAAAAGAACATTATGTAATCTTGGTGGCCTGGTGTTTGCTAGGCAGGGTGCCCTCAAAAGTTTTTAAATTAATGTTTTAAATTATAAGCCATCTGTCTTCATTTGTAGAAAAATCAGAAAAGCATAATAAGAAAAAAGAATTTCTCAGACTCCCACCATTTGGAAATATTGACTCTAACAATGTTGGCATATTTCTTGGGCTTTTTTCTACATGTTTCTCTATAAAATGGAAAACATAAGGATTATGAATCTAGTTTGTAATCTGCCCTTCTCGCTTAGTGAACATCTTTTCATATCAATAATTTAGATCCCGCTTGGCCCCTCAAGTCCCTTTAGCGTGGACCCTCTCCATCTTTCTCCCTGGAACCACCTGTGTCCCATTAAGCTCAAATAACAGGTAATCGCCTACATTTCCCCTATAGGGAAATGCTGCCAACTTCTTCAAGACGTGATGCTTGAAAAATTAGTCTTTCAGGCCGGGCGCGGTGGCTCACGCTTGTAATCCCAGCACTTCGGGAGGCCGAGGTGGGTGGATCGCGAGGTCAAGAGATCGAGACCATCCTGGTCAACATGGTGCAACCCCGTCTCTACTAAAAATACAAAAATTAGCTGGGCATGGTGGCACACGCCTGTAGTCCCAGCTACTCAGGAGGCTGAGGCAGGAGAATTGCTTGAACCTGGGAGGTTGCAGTGAGCCGAGATCGCGCCATTGCACTCCAGCCTGAGTAACAAGAGCAAAACTCCGTCTCAAAAAAAAAAAAAAAGAAAGAAAAATTAGTCTTTCCATAGAAACATATTGCCTGATGATCATTATAGTTCACTCTGTAGTATGAAGTTGAACATCTGGACAATCTAGCTAGCCTTCAAAAATGTGTTGGTTCACATAAAGATATATTTTTCCTTCTCCCACTTTCTATATGCTTCAACTCAATATAATAGACATAGTATCAGGAGCAATTCAAAGAGAACAAATCTGTGAAAATGAATGAATCATCTGAATGATTTTCCCAAGCAATTTGTAATGTACAAAAGAAAATATGTAATTAGTGCCAGAGGTGTCATTCATGGTCAATTAAGACCTTATATGTCTCCAGGGAGGGGAACATCACACACAGGCACCTGTCAGGGAGTGGGGGGAATAGGGAAAGAGAGAATTAGGACAAATACCTAATGCATGTGGAGCTTAAAACCTGGAAGACGGGTTGAGAGGTGCAGCAAACCACCATGGCACATGTATACCTAATGTAACAAACCTGCATGTTCAGCACATGTATCCCAGAACTTAAAGTAAAATTTTTTTAAAAAGACCTTATGTGTCTCTTATACTCACCAGAAACAGCAAACTGATGTATTTTTTAAATAAAATCAAAAGCAATTTACTAGATATAGAATTGTAATATACAACTGGTGCTTTGACACTGTGAACACTGCCACCTAGTACATTGTCTGTGTATTGCTACTTTGTTCTCGGACAATGTATCAAAGCTGTAACAAATATATAACTATGAAGTACCCTTATCTAAGGCAACAGGTAAAAGGGAAACAAATACAAACAGCAATGTTGCTGGCTATCCTATCAGAAATATGCCACACTTACTTTGAACATTCTTCCAAGGCTTGGCAGAGTGTCTGTTGAAACGTGCATACTTCCTCGAAGTTTCCCAGTAAAGACATAACCTCCACAGTGCTCAGACTGAAAAAAATATATATGTATATGTAGTTATCTATTCTAGTCTAGTTGGCTGATAGCTTGCTAATATATGGTAAATACAAGGGAAATAATCCCTATATTTTAACTTTTGCTTTTTAATTTATAACAACTCTATTGTCTTAGGCAACTTCTGAAGCTTCTTCCCTTGATTTTCTTTTGTATAATAGGAATAATGATCCTAAAGAAAAGGAGTGGTCATAAGGGACATTTAGGTATTTTATAAAGCAATGAGTAAATTAAAACAAGTGTTTAATACTGAAGTATATAAATAGATAAAAATACAACATAGCTGTGAATAAGTGTTAAAAAAAAACTCTTGAGTACCTTCTTCAGGGTGAACTGGAAAAGTAATTGAAAGATATTACATATGCTCATATAATACACAAGAAAAAACAGCAAAATCAACTTTCTCCTAAACTAAAATGCTCATATATAAATTAAAGGAAATCTTTATGAGATGAAGTAGGAGGGAAAAAAATAGTATTGTTTGTTTTTGGAGTGGAGTGGAGTCGAATAAAGGCAAAGTGAACCACTTTATCCAGGGCCTCTGCATGAAGAATGTTCTTATCCATTCCTCCCCTACCAAACAGTAAGTGATAATAAAAACAAGAGCCAACCCCGACAGAGCGCTGAACACTTACGCAAGGATTCTACAATTAAAATCTCATTTTAACCTTATTATAACTCATAAGGTAGGTATTATGCCAGTGCTGTTTCCATTTTACAGGCGGGGAAACCTAGGCGTAGAGATGTTAAGCAAATCGTTCAAAGCTACAAAGCCAAGAAACAGCAAAAACAGAAATTGAACCAAAACATTCTAGTTCCAAAGTCTATGCTCTTAACCACTTTTTGGGAGAAAACATTTCTGAAGATTTGTTTAAAAAGCCAATGTCAGGACAGGTGTGGTGGCTCAGGCCTGTAATTCCAGCACTTTGGGAGGCTGAGGTGGGCAGATCACTTGAAGTCAGGAGTTCAAAACCAGCCTGGCCAACATGGTGAAACCTCGTCTGTACTAAAAATACAAAAAAATTAGCCGAGTGTGGTGGCAAGCACCTGTAATCCTAGCTACTTGGGAGGCTGAGGCAGGAGAATCACTTGAACCTGGGAGGCTGAGGTTGCAGTGAGCTGAGATCACGCCACTGCACTCCAGGCTGGGTGACAGAGTAAGACTCTGTCTCAAAAAAGAAAAACAAAACAAACAAACAAACAAACAAAAAACAAGCCAGTGTCTGCTACATGTTCTTTCTCCTTAAGTATATAGTAATATCAGGCCGAGTGTGGTGTCTCATGCCTGTAATCCCAGCACTTTGGGAGGCCAAGGTGGGCAGATCACTTGAGGTCAGGAATTCAAGACCAGCCTGGCCAACATGGTGAAACTCCATCTCTACTAAAAATACAAAATTAGCCATGCGTGGTGGCACGTGCCTGTAGTCCCAGCTGCTCAGGAGGCTGAGGCAGGAGAATCGCTTGAACCCAGGAAGCAGAGGTTGCAGTGAGCCGAGATCTTGCCACTGTATTCCAGTTTGGGGGACAGAGTGAGACACGGTCTCAAATATATATATATATATATATATATATATACACACACACACACACACATATTTGTGTGTGTGTATGTGTGTGTATGTGTGTGTGTGTGAAATACCAGAGAGTATTCCCAACAGAATGTTTTTTTGCTGACTGCAAAAGAAAGGGAAGAAGACCCAAACAAGCATTACCAGCAACTCTGAGAGAATAAAAAGCTGCCAGTTCCTCTGCTGTAATGACATCCTGAATCACAAGCTGGAAAACCCCTATTCTAAAGTGAAACTTTTAGCCACCAACTTCCCTGGTTGTTGCTCTCTCAGAGCAGTGAGAACTTAAAGTTGGGGCCTTACCTGAACCTGACTGGGGGCTTATTTGGCCGCTTCATGATCAGATAATAGTCAGGCTGGTTTGCTCAAATCACTTTGGGACCGACAAGGCAGTCAGAAGTAATGGAAACTTACTACCACTGCATTCTGAATTCATTTAGGGACAGTACAGGTCTGACTCAGGTCTCTCACCTCTTCAGCCGTGACTCTTTTCCAAGGAACTCAAACAAACCAGTAAGAAAAAAACAAATAATCCCGTCAAAAAGTAGACAAATGACATGAACACACTTCTCAAAAGAAGACTTAACAAATGGCCAACCAATATATGAAGAAATGCTCGGTATCTCTAATCATCAGGGAAATGCAAATTAAAACCATGAGATACCACCTCTGCCCAGCCAGAATGGCCATTATTAAAAAGTCAAAAATAATAGATGTTGGCGTGGATGTGGTGAAAAAGGAACACTTACACACTGCTGGTGGGAATGTAAATTAGTACAGCCTCTAATAGAAACACTACAGAGATTTCTCAAAGCTAAAGGTAGATAGATCTACCATTCCATCCAGCAATCTCACCACTGGGTATCTACCTAAAGGAAAATAACTCATTAAATCCTCTTACTGTTTCTTGATTGCTAATCAGTCCCTCCTTCATTTAAAATGTTACCATTTCCCCTCCCAGAGTTACTGCTTCAGTTTCCATCTTCCCTGCCTATCACCTCCAGGAATCAAACAGCATGTTTCACTTGCCAGCAGGAGGCAGAGTGGCTCCAGCCTGGGCACTTACTGGCTGTGTGATGGGCAAGGCAATAAACCTGTCTGGACTTCAGCTTCTTCTCTATTCAATAGAGATAGTCATTTCTCCCAGGACACCAGACCCAATGATTTACTGATTTACTTCAGCTCTAAGAACTGTGATTCACAGAACACTTCATATTTCACATGATAGAAACAAAAAATACTTTGTTTTTTGTTTTGTTTTGTTTGAGATGGAGTCTTACTCTGTCCCCCAGGCTGGAGTGCAGGAGCAGAATCTTGGTCCACTGCAACCTCCACCTACCAAGTTCAAGCAATTCTCCTGTCTCAGCCTCCTGAGTAGCTGGGACTACAGGTGGGTACCACCACACCCAGCTAATTTTGTGTTTTTAGTACGGACAGGGTTTAGCCATGCTGTCCAGGTTGATCTCGAACTCCTGGCCTCAAGTGATCCACGCACCTTGGCCTCCCAAAGTGCTGGGATTACAGGAGTGAATCAAACTGCCCAGCCAGCCACAGCACCTGCCCCAAAAAACACTTTGTTGTCGATCATGTTTAAACTCTTATAACAAAGGAACAGAAAATCCTTTTGTACTGAAGTAGATTTCTGTAGTGCCAGGAGAATAACCAAGTGGGAAATTTATCAAGAAAAAAGACTTTATAACTAAATAAGCATAATTTGGAAAAGCGGAGACATTTTCTCACAATTTTTTTTTCTTTTTCTTTTGTTTGTTTGGATTTTTTGTTTGTTTGTTTGTTTGTTTGTTTTCACATGGAGTCTCGCTGAATCTCCCAAGTTGGAGTACAGTGGTGTGATCTTGGCTCACTGCAACCTCCGCCTCCCAGGCTCAAGCGATTCTCTTGCCTTATCCTCCCAAGTAGCTAGGATTACAGGCTTGCACCACCACACATGGCTAATTTTCTTTTGTAGTTTCAGTAGAAACGAGGTTTCACCATGTTGGCCAGGCTGGTCTTGGACTCCTGACCTCTAGTGATCCGCCCGCCTCAGCCTCCCAAAGTGCTGGGATTACAGGCTTTGAGCCATGGCACCTGGCCAAATTTCTCAACTATATTAACTTATTTAAGTTTGAAGTTGATAGTTTAGGCAACCGTTTAGTAAACTCTTTCCAAGGTAAAAAGAGGTGTTTTGTTATCCATTATATGGCTGACTGCTAAATTTTCTATTTGATCATGATCTCCAGTGAAAATTAATTAATTAAAATAAGAACAAATCAATGCAGTTTGCCACTATTTGTTAAATACACTGTGCTTACAAGCATTAAAAAAACGGTCACTACTTTTCTTTCATGAAAACTAAAGCTTTCAATTCAGGCTTTACACAATCACTTCACATTTCTAAGACCAGAGTAAGGTTTGAACATTTTGTCTTTAAAAACATTTTAACATCTATTTATCATTCATATTTGCCTGGGTGAAATAATTGCTTGAATAGCTCTTATGAGCACTCAGCAAAATGCCATACCCTTTCCATTCTCAGAGCATGGGAAAGAAGTTCTACTCTGGCAAACAAAGGCCAGAGTGAGCATGAGAATTTCCAGTTTATGTGTTTTCTGAATAAAAGCACTAGGGAGTTATTTTCTTGTAAGTTAAAACCAGGCATACCACTTTTTTTAATGTACAAGACAAAAATTGTGACAGGCAGCAACACAGATCTGTTTATTCCTTTCACAGCCAGAAGAGAAAGAAAGCCAAGCTTTCCAAAAGCAACATCTTGCATAATTTCTGTTGCCCTGACCATGTTCTTGGCAACCTGTGATCTGTGGAAATTCTTCTAAAGGGCAAAATCAATTATTCAGTGACATAAGAATAATGATTCAATATGCTGACATTATGTTGCTTTACTTAGTGAGGGGTTTAGAATAAATATCTTACTTGTTATTGGACTGCAGGGGTCTTAAGTAAGTAACAAGAAGAGACTGAAGTTCTTTAGCATATTCTTTTTCAGTGTCCAGGATGTTCTGTAACACCTTTGAAAAGAAAAAAAATTCAATGTATTATAATCGTCTAGATAGTAGTCTAAGGCAAACGTAGGTTTAGATCTTTTAATCAAATTACTAGGAAGAAAAAAGGTCCTATTTACTCAGGCTACCATTGCAAGCAAGGAACACAAAATTTGAATGCACTTTCTTTTAATCTATCAAACTACTTTAATAATTGCATGACAACTGGGAATATTGCACAATTCATACACATACAATTTTTCAGTTACCCATAACTGAAGGGGCCTTGCCATTTACACAGTATTGCTTGGTTATTTATTTCTTGTAGAGACAGGATCTCTCTATGTTGCCCAGGGTGGCCTCAAACTCCTGGTCTGGAGCAATCCTCCTGCCTCAGCCTTCCAAAGTGCTGGGATTACAGGTGTAAGCCCACACCAAGCCCCACAGTGCTGTTTAAAATGCTTTCATGTGCCGTAAATCATTTTATCCTCAGGAAGTTCTCAGTTAGTTAACAAATAATCAGTATTCCTCTTTTATGGAGGAGAAAATTGAGGCCAACTACCTTAAGACATAGAGACTTAATGTCAGTATAATTTAAGGATCACTGTGATATCAAACATCACAAGAAATTTTTGTTTAAGTTTGTAATAAGACCATTAGGGAACAAAATCTGAGGATACAGTGAATTTTTAAGCAGAGTTAAAGCTAGTCTTTTATTAAAGGCAAAAGGTACTACCATGAACAATTCAAAGGACAAAGTAGGCTGAAGTGCGAGAAATTTAACAAGAGAAATAATACTGATCATTATTATTAATAACATAGTTAAAATCCTATAGGCAAAACAACCAATATTGGGGTTCACAATTTCTCTTCCCCCACCAGTCCTAGGGTCATGTCACAACCCATTTCTGAGTGTCTTCTGGTGGCAAGCAAAACCTTCATTTAAGCTCTTAGAGACAACCCAGTTAACATTCTGGTATATTTTCTTTCATATATTCTAATTCATTCAACAAAATAGACCGAGTACCTACTCTATGCCAACTGCTATGCTGCCCACAGGGAGTTTTTACTGTATTTGCAGAGACGTTAAACAGGGAGTCACAAGACAGAGTGAAGTGTCCGTAACTAGGTGAAGTGTATTAGCCTACCAATATGCCAGCCATATACTCACAGGGCAATGCACAATGATCTGCTTTGGGAAGGTAGAATGGTCAAAACAAGTGGAGATCCTGGTAACCGTGGGCTCTCTGGGAAACAACTGGACTGGAGAGTGGTCGTCCTGATTCTGCTGCTGACTGAGAGGTTGCTTCAGTTTAAAACTTTACTTACATCATCTCAGATTATGATGTTGCACCTACTTTGGGGACCGTTATGAAGATGTAGTGACACACTGTACAGATAGGTACTGAATAAGTGGGAAACAGACCTACCAATTTAAAGGGTTAAAAAAGGGTTATTCAGTAGCAACATTATTAACATTTTAGACCAGAAAATTATTTGTGGTGATGGAATGCCCATTTCATTGCCTTAACATTGCCAAATGTCACCTGAAGGGCAATATTGCCCCCAGTTGAGAATCACTGGGTTAGAAGAACACAGGATAGCTTCAAAAACTAGGGGTTAAATTGTGGTCCCTATACTCATGTCTACTTTCAGTTTCTCTATTCCTCAGAAGCTACTCTCTAAAAGTGTAAATGCAGGGTCCTGGAGGTATTGATGTTCTCGGAAATTAACCCAGTAATAGAATAGAAATATTCCCCTTCTATAGAAAATCCAAGAGCGAGAATGTAAATTAGCAACTACTTTGAGATGAATGAAAATGAAAACACAACATATGAAAACTCATGGGGTGCAGTTAAGCAGTGCTTATAGAAAACTATATATTTATAAATGCCTATTTTAAAAAAGAAAAAAGACTTTCATTTTCCAGTCTGACACATAAAGAGCTTAGAAGTCATTACTCCATCCTAACAGGAAGTAAATAGCTAAACAAACTGAAGTAGGCCATTGTTTTCTCTTAAATCTGTCAGAAAAGTGAGGTAACAGGGAAAACGCCTACTCCAATAATTGGAGAAACAGGCAGATAAAGAGAATCACAAAGAGAAGTCTCCACAGGAACCAGCACCAGGGTAGAAAAACTACAATGTAATTGACAAACTTCTGGGGGCTCCCTATGGACAAGTCTGAGAGTTAGGAATTCCAGGGGGCCATTATTAGGACAGCACACCCACACTGTTGTGATTTTAAGCTCCAGGTTCTCTCAGTGAAGTTTAGAGGAAAATACCCTCATGCTTCAGGCAGAGGGAGGGAAAAAGTCACCTTTTTGAATATGCCAGAGCACTCTATTCTTCTTAACAAGGTCTGCCCTCAGAAGAAACGATTTCACCAGAGCAAAATCTATTTTCTGTCCACTCGTTTCGTTTTGAGACAAAGTTTCGCTTTTGTTGCCCAGGCTGGAGTGCAATGGTGCCATCTCGGCTCACTGTAACCTCCGGCTTCCAGGTTCAAGCAATTCTCCTGCCTCAGCCTTCCCTAGTAGCTGCAATTACAGGCATGTGCCACCACGCCCGGCTAATTTTGTATTTTGAGTAGAGACAAGGTTTCACCATGTTGGTCAGGCTGGTTTCGAACTCCTGACCTCAGGTGATCCACCCACCTCAGTCTTCCAAAGTGCTGGGATTACAGGCGTGAGCATAACCTATTGAAGTTTTATCAGATACTAACTGATATGGGGGAAGGTCAATAAGCAACTCCAGCCAGCTCTAGCCTTCCAAAAGGGGGAAGGAAGATAACCCAACTGCAGCCCTTTCTAGCCATCCCGTCCCACCTAAGGTAGAGAACTAGGAAGCACTGGTGAAGTTCACAGTCCAGGGACACAAGCTCACTAAAAACTGAGACCTAATCCTGGAACTATAGAATGCTTCCCCTCCTTCTACACCTTACCACCACATTACTTAAGGATTATTTACCACAGTTCCTTTACCCAGTACATCATGTCAGGCTTCCAACAAAAACTTATAAGGCATATTAAAAGGCAAAAAAAATACAGTATGAAGAGACAAGGCAAGCATCAGAACTCGTCAGGTAACACAGGAATGTTAGAATTATCAGACCAGTGTTTTTAAGTAACTGTAATTATTATACTAAGGGCTGTAACAGAAAAAGTAGACAATATGCAGGAATAGATGGATATTGTAAGCGGAGAGACAGACATTCTAAGAAAGACTCAAAAAGAAATGCTAGAGATGAAGAACACTGTAACAGAAATGAAGAATGCCTACCCATGATGAGCTCAATCGTGGCCTGTGCATGGCTGAGGAAAGAATCTTTGAGCTTGAGAATATGTCAATAGAGACTTCTACAACCATAAAGCAAAGAGAAAAAAGATTGAGGGAAAAAGAACAGAATATCAAAGAACTGTGGGACAACTACAAAAGGTGCAACATTCATGTAATGTGGAAATATAAGGAAAGACAAAATAATAGCAGAAATACGTGAAACAATAATGGTTGAGAATTTACTCAAAATTAAAGTCAGACACCAAATCACAGATCCAGGAAACGCAGAGAGCAAGTAGGATAAATGCAAAAGAAAATTTTAAGCATATGATATTAAAACTCCAGAAAATCAAAAATAAACAAAAAATTCTTGAAAGAAGCACAGGAAACAAAGTGCTTATCTATACAGGAGTTCACATAAAAGTTACATCTGACTTCTGCTCGGAAACAATGCAAGCAAGAGGAGAGTGGAGTGAAATAGTTAAAGCGTTGAGAGAAAAACCCACTAACTTTGAGTTCTGTAACTTGTAAAATTATCCTTCAAAAGTGAGGAACAAATCAAGACTTTCTCAGACAAAAAACTGAGGGAAATTGTCACCATTAGACCTGCCTTGCAAGAAATGTTAAAAGAAGTTCTTCAGAGGAGAAAAACAATATAGGTCAGAAATTTGAATCTACATAAAGAAGGAAAGAATATTAGAGAATGGATAAGCAAAGATAAAATAGAACCTTTTTCTTTTTTTTAATTGACCTTACAGATAACAGTTTATTCAAAATAATAATAGCAGAAATGTATTTGATTATGTGAGTATATATACTAATGTGTATTTATATGTAACTAAAATGAACAACAACAATCATACGAGGGGTGGGAGGTAATAATTAGGAATACTATGTTATTATAAGGTACTTGCACTACCTGTGAATATAGTGTATATCTTTGTATAGTATTATATGAAAGTGAGCTGGGACTAGCTATAAAGGCATAGAGCAACCACTAAAATATGGCATAGTGGTTGCATAGAGCAATTATGTATAGAGCAACATGCTCAACCAAAACAAAAAGGAGAAAAATATGGTAGACAAAAAGCTAACAACAAAAAAAAGGCAACAAAGAGAAAACTGTAACAACTATGGTAGGCATTAATCCACCTATATCAATAATCCCTTTAAATGTCAGTGATCTAAATATACCAATGAAAAGACACATATTTTCAGAGTGAATCAAAAAATAAGACCCAACCAAATGCTGTTAATAAGAAATTCAAGTTAAATATAAAGACACATGAATTAAAAGTAAAGGCATGAAAAAGGAGATATCATGTTCATACTAATCAAAAGAAAGCTGGAGGGGTATGTTAATTTTAGACAGGGCAAACATTAGAGCACGAAAAATTATCAGGAATAAAAAGAGGTATTACATAATAATAAAGAGGTCAGTTCTCCAAGACATAACAGTCCTTAATATGTTTGTGCCTAACAACATAATCAAAATACATGAGGCACAACTTTTATAATCGAATGAAAACTCTTCCACCAAAGTTGTGGTGGAAGCGTTCTCTCTTTCAATTAATAATAAAAAAAATTAACACTCTAGTTCTTTGTCAGTGCCAATGACAATAAATTTGTTTGCTTAACCCGCTCTCATTCAAAGAACAGGTAAAAGAAAGTATATTAATAAATCTGAAAGTATATTGATAGATCTAAGTTCCCAAAGATGACAATAACAATTATGGAAAACTATTAAATAATTTATACAAATTTCTTTATGCATAGCTTTTTAGAACTTTTAATACGCTAAATATTTTTGAATCTCTAAGCAGGGACAACATGATCCTGGCATCATGTATTTTTTAGGCATTTTGCACACATTGATACCTCCTAATTGCTAGTCCAAGAAATGAACAAAAGAACAAAAGAAATGAACAAAAGAAACATTTTCTTTGGTTGAGTTATATTTTAATATTATGCCTTTCAGTGAGTACTGACATTAGAAGTAGCTATATGAAAGGTCATTACAGTTGTAAGCTATTGTTGTAAACTATAGTTAAAGACATTGTCCAGTAGTTGACTGGCATTCTTGGAGTAAATTCCTCCTGTGATTTAATACTTGGTAAAACAAACAAACAACAACAACAAAAAAATGTGATGCAAAACTGCTAGAACTTCAAGTAGAAATAAATAAATCTATTATAGTTGAGACTTCAATACCCCTCTATCAGAAATGGAGAGATCCAGCAAGCAAAAAATCAGTAAGGTCATACTAGAACTCAATAGTACCATCAAGCAACTGGGTATAGCTGGCATCCATAGACTATTTCATCCAACAACAGCAGATTACATATTCTTCTTGAGCCTATTTGAAACTTTCCTCAAGATAAATCAAGATAGATCCACATTATGATCCATAAAACCCACTTTAATAAATTTAAAATAAGAATCATACCACAGCGATCTCAGACCACAATGTAATCAAACTAGAAATCAATAACAGAAAAATACTTGGAGATTAAACAACACATTTCAAAATAACACATTTATTTTATAAGAAGATTTGCAAGAGAATTTTTAAATTATTTTGAACTAAATGGAAATGAAAGTATAACTTATTAAAATGTGTGGAATGCAGTTGCAGTGCTTATAGGGAAATTTATAGCACTGAATGCATGTATTAGAAAAGAAGAAAGATTGGCTGGGTGCAGTGGCTCAAGCCTGTAATCCCAACACTTTGAGAGGCCGAGGTGGGTGGATCATGAGGTCAAGAGATAGAGACCATCCTGGCCAACATGGTGAAACCCTATCTCTACTAAAAATATAAAAATTAGCTGGGCATGATGGCACGTGTCTGTAGTCCCAGCTATTCAGGAGGCTGAGGCAGGAGAATCGCTTGAGCCCGGGAGGTGGAGGTTGCAGTGAGCCGAGATCACGCCACTGCACTCCAGCCTGGGCAACAAAACAAGACTCGGTCTCAAAAAAATAAGAAAGAGTGAATGAAATCTAAAGCATGTAGAAGAAAAGAAATAATAAAAATTAGGGCAGAAATCAATGAGATTGGAAATGGGAAATCAGTAGAGGAAATCAATTAAATGAAAAGCTGGCTCTTTGAAAAGATCACTAAAATTGACGAACTTCATTGAAAACAAGAGAGAAGATACAAACTCTTAGTATCAGAAATGAAATGGCAGGATATCACTAGAGATCTCATGGACATTAAAATAATGTTAAAGAAATATTGTGAATAACTCTGCCTACAAATTTGATAACCTAGATTAAATGGACCAGTTTTTTAAAGATACAACTTTCCAACACTCATAAGAGAAGAAATAGATAATATGAATAGGCCTACACCTAGTAAAGAAAATTAATCAGTAATTAATAAACTTCCAAAACAGAAAGCAGTAAGCCCAGATAAGTTCACTGGTAAATTCTACTAAACATTTAAGGAAGAAATTATATCAATTCTTTGCAATCTCTTCCAGAACATAGGAGCAGAGAGAATAAATACTTCCTAACTCATTTTATGAAGCCAGAATTATACCAATACTCGAACCAAAGACATTTACAAGAAAACTATAAACCAGTATCTCTCAGGAACATAGTTACAAAAATCATCAACAAACTATTAGTAAATAAAATCCAGCAATAGATAAAAAGAATGCTACCACACAGCCAAGTGTGATTTATTCCAAGTATGCAAGACTAGTCCAACATTCCAAAAAATCATTAATGTAATCTATCACATCAACAGGCTAGAAAAGGAAAATCACATGATCACATCAACAGATGCAGAAAAAGCATCTGACAATATACAACACCCATTCATGATTAAAACAAAAATTCTCAGAAAACTAGTAATAGTTTCTCAACTTGATAAAGAACAGCTACAAAAAAAAAAAAAAATCTTGACATCTATCATCATATTTAATGGTGAGAAGCCAGATGGTTTCCCACTAATATCAGGAACAAAACAAGAATGTTCCTGCACACCACTCTTTTTCAACATCATATTGAACATCCTAATGAAATAAGGTAATCAAATAAGACAAGAAAAAAAAAAGATCTACATATTGGGAAGGAAGAAATAGAACTGTTTTTATTTGCAGATGATATGACTGTATATGTAGAAAATCTGAATAAATCAAAAAAATTCCTGGAGTGAATGAGTGATTATAGCATGGTTGCAAGATGCAAAGTCAATACACAAATGTCAATCACTTTCCTTTATATCAGCAATAAACAATTAAAATCAGAAACAAACAATACGATTCAAATTAGCACCCCTAAAAATGAAATACTTAGGTATCAATCTAAGAAAATATGTTCAAGATTTATACAAAGAAAACTGCAAAACTCTGGTAAAAGAAATCGAAGAACTAAATAAATGGGGAGATATCCTACATTCATGGGTAGAAAAACTCAATATTATCAAGATGTCAGTTATTTCCAAATTAATCTATAGATTCAACACAATTCCAATCAAAATCTCAGTAAGTTATTTTATGGATAATAACAAACAGATTCAAATTCCAAAAATAAAAATGTTCATTGCAGCATTACTCACGATAGCCGAAATATGAAATCATCAGATGCATGGACAGAGAAAATGTGGTATATAAACACAATGGAGGCTGGGCATGGAGGTTCATGCCTATAATCCCAGCACTTTGGGAGGCTGGGGTGGGCAGATTGCTTGAGCTCAAGAATTTGAGACCAGCCTCAGCAACTTGATAAGCCCCTGTCTCTACAAAAAAAATTTAAAATTAACCAGGTGTGGTAGTACACACCTGTAGTCCCAGCTACTTGGGATGCTGAGGTGGAAGGATCACTTGAGCCCAGGGGCTAGAGGTTGCAGTGAGCCGGGATCACTGCACTCCAGTCTGAGTGACAGAGCAAGACCCTGTCTCAAAACAAAACAAAACACAATGGAATATTATTCAGTCATTAAAAAGATGAAAATCCTGCCATTTGCAACAACATGGATGAATCTAGAGGACATCCTATTAAGTGAAATAAGTCAGGCACAGAAAGGAAAATACCACATTATCTCATCATATGTGCAATCTTAAAAAGTTGATCTCATAGAACTAGAAAATAGAATGGTGCTTACAAGGTGCTGGGGCTGTTGGGGGAGTGGGTTGGAATGATATTGATCAAAAGATATGAAACATTCATTAGAAGGAATAAGTTCCAGAGAGCTCTTGTGCAACATTGTGACTATAGTAAATAACAATATATTGTACTCTTGAAAGATGCTAAGAGAGTGAATGTTAATTGTTCTTACCACAAAAATGATAACTGTATGAGGTAATATGTGTGTTAATTAGCTAGCTTTAATCATTCCACAATGACTAAACATGATAGAATGTCATGTTGTACACAATAAATACATATAATTTTACCTGTTAATTAAAAAAAAAGACCTTTCAATGGGGAAATAACAGTTTTTTTCAACAAATGTTGCTGAGGAAACTGGATATTCACATGCAAAAGAAAGAAGTTACACAACTACCTGACACCATATGCAAAAATTAACTCAAAATGGATTTCAGAGTTAAATCTACAAAAATCTTAAATTAAACAGCGGAGGAAACCTTCATGACCTTCAATTTGGCAATGAATTCTTGAGTGACACTAAAAGCATAAGCAACAGCAACAAAAATAAGTAAACTGCAATTCATCAAAACTAAAAACTTTTCTGTGTGAAATGACATTATCAAGAAAGTGAAAAGACAACTCATAGAATGGAAGAAATATTTGCAAATCATATATCTCATGAGTCTAGTATCCAAAATATATATAGAACTATTACAACTCAACAAGAAAAATAATCAATTAAATGTTGCCAAAGAATTTGAGTAGACATTTCTCCAAAGAAGATATACAAATGGCCAATAAGAATACCTAACATCATTAACTATTAAGAAAATGCTAACCAAAACCATAATGAGATACTAAATAGAGTGGTTATGTTACAAAGGAAAAAAAGACAATAACACTGTTGGTGAGGATGTAGAGAAACTGAAACTCTCACACATTGCTGGTAAGAATGTAAAATGACACTGCTACTGTGATAAACAATTTGACTATTCCTCAGAAAGTCAAACATAGAGTTACCATATGATCCAGCAATTCTGCTACTAGAGAAGTGAAAACATATGTCCACATAAAAATTTGCACATGAATGTTCATAGCAGCATTTTTAATAGTAACCAAAAAGTGGCAGCAACCAAAGGCCTATCTACTGATAAATGGATAAATAAAAGCTGGCCTATGTCTATCCATACAATGGAATATGACATAGTTATAAAATGAAAGAAGTACTGATACATTCTACAGCATGGATGAACCTTGAAAATACTATGCTAAGTGAAAGAAACCAAACACAAAATAACACATAATATAGAATTCCATGTATATAAAACTTCCAGAATAGGCAAAATCCATACAGACAGAAAATAGATTAGTGGTTGCCAAGGGCTTGAGAGAATGGGAAATGGGAAGTGACTGCTAATGAATAGAAGGTTTTTTCTAGGGTGATAACAATGTTATGAAATTAGATAAAATAGTGGTGATCACTGTGCAACTCTCTGAATACACTAAAAACACTCTGTCGCCCAGGCTGGAGTGTAGTGGTGCGATCTTGGCTCACTACAACCTCCGCCTCCTGGATTCAAGCAATTCTTCTGCCTCAGCCTACCAAGTAGCTGGGACTACAGGCATGCACCACCACACCCAGCTAATTTTTGTATTTTTTGTAGAAACGGGGTTTCACCATATTGCCCAGGCTGGTCTCAAACTCCTGATCTCATGATCCACCCGCCTTGGCATCCCAAAGTGCTGGGATTACAGGTGTGAGCCACCACGCTCAGCCTATTCCCACTTTTCTAAAAAGACCATGTCTGGTAACAAGCCATCTCACATCCTCACTCTTCCTTTTAAAATTTTTTAAAAATTTTTAAATAATCAATTTATTTTTTGTTATTTGTTTGTTTGTTTTTGAGATAGGATCTTGCTCTGTCACCCAGGCAGGAGTGCAGTGGCCCCATCTCGGCTCACTGCAGCCTTGGCCTCCCAGACTCAAGTGATCCTCCCACCTCAGCCTCCCAAGTAGCTGGCCCTGCAAGCACATGCCACCATGCCCAGCTAATTTTTTATTTTTTGTTGAGACAGGGTCTCACTATGTAGCCCAGGCTGGTCTTGAATTCCTGGGCTCTAACTATCCTCCTGCCTCAACCTCCCAAAGTTCTAGGATTCCAGGTATGAGCAACCATGCCCAGCTGTCACCCTCCCTTCAAGCACTGCTGTCTATTACTGTCATAGTCCTTGAATTACAATATCTGTTGAAATAAAGAAAAACAACAGCAAATAGTCATTGCTTGAAGGGAATTTTTAAATTAGAAAAGTCATAGATTCTACTTTCATCATAAAATGTGATTTTTTTTTGTTTTGTTTTTTTGTTTTTTTTTTTGAGACGGAGTTTCGCTCTTGTTACCC
>NW_016107832.1:893612-896383 GCF_001604975.1 Cebus imitator
TGTTGACCAGGATGGTCTCGATCTCTTGACCTCGTGATCCACCCGCCTCGGCCTCCCAAAGTGCTGGGATTACAGGCTTGAGCCACCGCGCCCGGCCGAAAATGTGATTTTTAAAACAAACATTAACTCTGTGGTTGATATAATTCACTCTCCCTCTCCCCCACTGAAATAGCCTTAATATTTCAACTCCCTTTAAAATGCTATCATCTGGGGCTCTTGTACATGAAATTGCTAAGATTCTTCAAGCAAAGTGACAAGCGTCCTGCTCCAATGGGTGTATTGCTAGGTGAGGCAACACACTTTCAAGGGGTTCCATGGGAGGGAGGCATGCAGACACTTCCTGCTGCCTTGGAGTGAGTTCTGGAAAGCTTAACGGAAATATACATTAAACTCATATGACTGAAAATTTTGAGAGTGGTACAATGGACTTTACAAAACTAAAATGACAAAAGTGGTTAATAAGTCTTTTTATCAAATTATGTCCCCCCACCCCAAAACATGTGAGTCGTAATATACTAAATAGAACTTCTCTGGCTGTGGTTGGATGAGCAGAACTGCTCATCAGAGTAGATGTTTGGAATTCCTTCCCAAAGTCACTTGGAACTTTATCTCAAAAGATCAACTGATGAACTTCTGAGACTGGTTATTTTTCAGGCCACAAGGCATCTAATGTAAAAGGATAAGAAGGGAAGCAGACAGAGAAGGCTATGTGCTCCCAAACAGAAGGCCTCAGTGGTGACTCAGAAGGCAAGGAGTTTGGCAGGCCAAGCAACTTCAGAGCAGTACAATTTGATCTGATGAAATCCATTCAAACTCACTAAAATAGACTGTCCAGACACTGCTTTTGCCTCTCTGACTCTGTCTTCACTAGAACAAGTGAGCATCCTTTTGCTCAACCAACCTTTCCCTGAATTCAGAATAAAATAGACAGTGAGAAATCATAGAAAAAAAAGGTGGAGGCCTTTGGTACCACCATCTTGGGCTATTGATTTTCCACTAAAACACATTTCCTACATTTCCTGGAAAGGCTTTAGAGTGAGTTCATTTGTATAACTACATTTTCCAAAAGGAAGGGGTCATAAAAGTATAAAGAAATTATTTTAAGAAACTAAAATGCATAAACAATGGCTGAAAATAGATATATATCCAATGATAAAGGAGACTATAATGGTCTCAGGAAACCTTAAATCAAAGCAAAAATATTACCTTATAAGAATTCTGAGATAATTATGATGCCTATAAAAATGAGCTAATGTTGGTAAAGTTCTTTGAGAAGAAAAAGGGCAATATGTTACCATATTTATGTCATAGTTGATTTCCATGCCAGTAGAACCACCTGCAGTGACTGATTCTGCATGCCCATGTCCTTGGCTTTCACAAAACAAGCAGCACTATTCGCCATTAGCCACAGATAAATTCACGAGGAGTTCAGTTCCTCCACTTCCAGCTCTCACACGGAAGAGCAGTTTGGAGGAGTAATGTGGGAAGGAGGTAAGAAAGAATAAGAGCGGATATGGAAAAGAGAATCAATGGATAGTTGCATAAGGTAGTTTAGGCTAGTAGAATTAAAAAGGTGGGTGAGCACTAGAAAGGTAGAAAAACTCCAGGGTGGGAGCAAGAGAGTAGACAGATGAGTGAGAGAGAAAATGAGGGTGAGCAGAAGGCAGGAGGCTACAACAAAGGTTACCCGAGGCTTCCTAGGATTTTTGTAACGTAACATGCCACAGCCTTCCTCCCACCTTTCTACTGCAGGCAGGTTCTGTAAAACATGCCCTTTAGGCATCTACCGTATGTTACATAAAGTAGAAGCAAGCAAGAACAAAATAAATTATATTGGTCCTTACTGATTATATTTTCCTACTTGAATGTGGGGAAATACCATCTTTCACTCTGCACACAGATGCTCATCCCCAGAGTTGAATATTAAGATTACTGTGAGTCTGGCCTATTTGTGACAGCACAAAGGACAGCTTTATTACAGTGTGCTGCAATACTTGCAGTGAATAAAGAATCCCATCTTACAAGGGGCGTTTGGATGGGAGAAGAAGAGATTGCAGTCCACTCTCCGACCTGTAGGGACTAATTACAGACATGCACATTCTTGCCTGGGAGAATTTCTCATAAATTCCCTGTCTGAATAAGCTTTCAGCTCTTCTCTGCTTGTCTAAGTTCCGACCTTCCTCCAAGATTTGCCTTGAATCCTACATCCTCCATTCAACATTTTCCTTGATTGGTTCTCATATTTTAGGTGAAGTGAGCATCAGAACCACCTGTGTGTTAAGGGGAAGTGGTTAAGGAAGGAGTGGGAGTTGTTAAAAATGCTATTTCCTGGAATCAACAGCCAGAGAATTTGATGTAGCAAGTCAAGTATTTGGCCCTGCTCACTGCATCCTCCAGCTCCCAGCTCAAGCAATTCTCCTGCCTCAGTCTCCCAAGTAGCTGTGATTACAGGCCCAGGCCACCACGCCCAGCTAATTTTTGTATTTTTAGTAGAGACGGGGTATTGCCATGTTGGACAGGCTGGTCTTGAACTCCTGACTTCAAGTGATCCACCTGCCTCAGCCTCCCACAGTGCTGGGATTATAGGCGTGAGCCACTGCACCCGGCCGCAAAGATTAATTTTACGTGTTAAGTTGACACGTAAAATTAATCATCACGGCCGGGCGCGGTGGCTCAAGCCTGTAATCCCAGCACTGTGGGAGGCCGAGGCGGGTGGATCACGAGGTCAAGAGATCGAGACCATCCTGGTCAACACGGTGAAACCCCGTCTC
>NW_016107832.1:897766-905870 GCF_001604975.1 Cebus imitator
AGAGTTCTGCTAAAATTTTCATTTAAAAATTTATGTATATACATATATGCTACAGGCTATATGTACATATATATGAATATATATGTACACACATACACCTACCTCTAAGAAAATTTGGCATGAGATTCACTAACATGTTAATAGTGATAATTTCTAAGTGGAGGGATGACATGTGGTATTTATTTTTTTCTATACTATTTCTGTACAGTCTGATATTTTAAAAAAAACATTTTATAAAATTAGTTATATACGAGAAAAATGTTATCTCTTTTTTTAATGAAGTAAAAATTAGTCATTAGTACTCTTACAGATCTAGCAACAGAAAATATCTACAATTAATGACTCTTGGAGGGAGCAAGAGTTAAGATAAGATCAGATGAGGGGACTTTTCATGTAAGTAAAATTGATTTTCCAAGTCTACAAATCCTGTGGGTGGAATAGATTATTTTATTCAACACAGATTAGGAGGACAATCAGAACACTCAAAACATATTTTGAATTAATTGACACTAAAAATTTGCCTAAATATTCAAAGCCAAAGACATGTGGATTTAAAAAACCCACCAACCAAAAACTCTTCACATCCCTATCTAGTTACAATATGTTCAGCTGATCAATAATTAAGCAATGAACATCGGAGTTCTACAGGTTCTTTACAGGTCATCATGAGTTCCCCCAAGACATGTATTATCTTTATTAGGTCTGAGGTTTGGGATATATACCAAAAAAAAATTGTTAAACATATATATGCTTTGACCTAAGCACTTAATTTTCACCACATAGATCTTTATATACTTTGGCAAAGTGATATATATAAGCTATTCAATGCAGAATTGTCTATAATAGCAAAGAACTAGAAACAATACACGTCTTCCAACAGGAGTTACGTTATATAAACTGCAGCATGTCCAGAGTCCGACGATTATATACATAGGATTTATATAAATTCCCTGAGAATCACAGAGGTTACTCTGCCTTGGATAATCCCAACCACATTTTAAGTCTGCAGAATCAGCAGAGGCAGAGAGAGATCCAAAGCAGAGTGATGATATGCTCCAGACCCACAGGGAGAAGAAGCTATGGTAATATTTTCATCCATCATTCCACTACAACCTTTCTTTAAAAAGTAAATCATTAGAGGTTATCTAAGAGCTAAAAGAAGTGGTCAGGAAGTAAGGGAACCTATCCCTGCTGGTTAATATATATTAGCCTTGGAAATGTAAGAGAAAAGATATTGACAAAATAGTCCCCTGTGATTATTTATTGTCCCATGTTACCTAGTGAGTTCCTTTCTGATTTTTCATATTCTCTATTGCTCTTATCATCATGGAGCAAATTCACTAAAGAAAGAAATTCAACTTTCTGAAACCAAATGATATTCACATGCCTGTATAGAGATGTTTGAAAACGCTATCCATGCACAAAGGGAGATGAGTATGCAGTACAAACGCACATAGAACACTGGATGAAAAATGAAGCTGTATTTTAGCTGAGGTGGTGAGGCAGGGCCGGGGGAATGACAAGGCTACCAGTCAGGGAAACTTAGAGGTTCATGATGACTTGACCTTTTAATTAGTGACTGGGCCAAGTCTGGAAAGGAGACATGAAGAGAAAGCAGAGAGTAGATGAAGGAGAATGATGCAATTTCTTGTTCAAACAGGAATTTATTTCGAGTATTGCATATACCCTATTTATAGCTAACATATTTTGACATATCTGTTTAAACCAGAGCCATGCCATTCCTCCCACTGTGCCAAAGGGCTGTCTTCCTTCTGGGCTCTCCTCAAAGGATGATAATATTCCAGAGGATATAATAATGAAGTCATTAATTCTAAAGTAAAATCACAAAATGCAACCACTTAAAACTTGTTGTATTATAGGAACTTGGAAATTCACCTTCTAAATACCTCGTAAGAGTATGTCTAACTGCTCAATTTCACCATAATTCTTATATATTAGCCAATTTCCATTTCACTGCTTTAATAGTGAATCTGTGCTCTGAATCTGTGCTACCTTTGAATTTTTCAGCACGGTAGATGTAAGACTTCTAGATATCTATAAGAAGCATATAAGTAGAAGAACTCCACCGTAATGCGAATGGCATTGGACTCATGCATGCAAATTTATTCAGTCTTTCCTTTGTATCGCCTCAACACATCAATGGTTTGATAAGTGAAAAAGTTCCTTATAGAGTCAAGAAAATTCTTATTCATCATCTGAACACTTACCACAGTATAATAATTCTTGGTAAGTGGAGCAGTTTCAAATCCTTTGACCGCCTTGGGAGAGAGAGGTCTCTCTGTGAAAAAGACATTTAAATTATGTTAATGTCACACAAGTCTACGATGAACATTTCATAACATGGGTCAAGTAACATACTATAAGGATTCCCAGTGGAAGGATCAATGGAGGTTTAGAATATATACCAAAAATAATTGTTAAACATATATGTACTTTGACCTAAGCACTTAACTTTCACCATACAGATCTTTATATACTTCAGCAAAGTTATATATATATATATATATATATATATGCTATTCAATGCAGAATTAGCTATCATAGCAAAGAACAAGAAACAATACACATCTTCCAACAGGAAGTGCGTTATATAAACATGCAGCAAGAAATTGATCCTTTCACTGGGAATCTTTATAGTAGTTTCACATTCCTAAATAAGTGAAACTACAACTGTGCTAAACTATAGATGGTCAAAGTTAGATCTTCTTGTCTAGACCCCTCAATTTCCAAAAAGAGGAATAAGCCAAGGAATTAAGACCTAACTAAGAAATAGCAGGGCCAGGGCAAGGACTTTACTCCCAGTTGGGGTTTGTCTGCCCTCTCCATTCAACTTACTCAAAACAGATATGCAAAACCAACACTAACAAATGTATACAGATAATTACCAACTTATAATGGTTCAACTTATAATTTTTCAACTTAACAATGGTCCAAAAGCGATACACATTCAGTAGAAATCATACTTTGACTTTTGAATATTGACATTTTCCTGCCTTGGCAAACTAGCGTGCACATGAGCTACTGAACACTTTATTATAAAATAGGCTTTGTGTTAGATATTTTGCCCAACTGTGAGCTACTGTAAGTTTTCTGAGCACATTTAAGGTAGGCTAGGCTAAGCCATGATGTTCAGTAGGCTAGGTGTATTAAATGTATTCATAATTTACGATATTTTCAACTTATGATGGGTTTAATCAGCATGTAACCCCATCATAAGTCAAGAAGCATCTGTATTTATAACTTTCAATTTATTATACAAGTATAACGAAATATAAATAATGGCAACCATGCTTTTCTTGGGTCTGTCTACGATGCCAACAACAAAATAATCAGAAGATTTAACTCAATGAAAACTAGCAGAAAATTATTCCCCTTTAAGTATAATTTTAATATTATTTCATTGCATTGTAAAATGCTGTCCTTCTTTTACCTAAGTTAATCTTACTTATTAAACTCATGACTAAAGGAAATCCTAGGACATTCCTTCTTATTAAAAAAAAATGAGACAGTCATAACAAATTTTTAGCAGTGTCACTACATAGCATCTTTCCTACATGCATTTTCTCCTTTGCTTCAATTTGTTTTATATTTTAATTTTAACTTGATATATTGTATGCTGTTTTAAACCCTTTCTAAGGTATGGTGCAGTATAAATAACCAAATAATAATATATCATCAGACCTTGATTTTTCAAATAATATTTTTGAGTTATAAATCTATTGCAATCCCACCCCCAAAAATTTAAAACATAGAACAGAAAACAAAAACCAGCAATTATCCCATCACCTAGAGCTAACTATCATTTAAAGTGTTTTTGAAGTGTGTCTTCCCATTCTTTTATGCATGTTTGTGAACACGCACACATGCACACACTCTTGGATCTTTCTAACCTTAACCTGCAGTTTTATAATTCTCCTATTACAATATTATTTTATAAATAATTTTCCCATTTAACTTTGATTTTTAATTATTATTATATTGGAATATCCCTAATATTTATTTCATACTTAATAGCTTTTAAGACACATTATTTAATCTTTACAACAACCCTGGCAAGCAGACTATCTTCTCATTTTACAAAGGAGGCCACTAAGATTCAAGGAAGTGAAGTTAGTTGTCTCAGGTCATGCAGCTAGGAAATGGCAGAGCAAAGATTGAAGCCCAGGTATGTCTTGACAAGAGCCTGTGTTCCTAACCAGTATGATACCCAGAGATAAGGCTACTGAAGGGCTTGGTTAATGGCATGGGCAGGGGTTCCTGCTGGAGTTCAGAGGGGCTATCAGTTTGATCTGGGATGGTTAGAGAAGACCTTGCTGGGAAGGAGGTACTTTATCTGGCCCTGAAGGGTAGATGGAATTCAAACAGGCAGGGAAGACAGTACAAAGTTTTCTTTTCAGGGAAGATTTCAGAAACACAGACTGTTCTTGTAACAGTGAGTTATCCAGTGGGACCAGGTTGGGCAGAGTGAAAATAAGGCAGAAAAGTAGCAATGAGGTGGGGTGGGGAGCTGGGGAGAGATAGCAAGGGGAGAGATGCCAGATGTAGGTGATGGGGAGGAAGGCAGCAAATCACACTGCCAAGTGTGTACCTATGCAACAATCTTGCATGTTCTTCACATGTACCCCAAAACCTAAAATGCAATAAAATAAATAAATGGGAAAAAAAAAGTAGCAATGAGGGACAATTTTGTCACTCCCCAGTGAGGACAAGTGGGGCATAACCAGTTCCTGGAAGCTTTATGCTAGCTCAAGATCTACCTGGATCCACTGGGGTTCATAAGGCTTTACTGGAAAAATGTCAGCCCTATCAGAAATAAAACAGGGGATATCACTCCAGACCTTGGAGATATAAAAAAGATAATAAAGGACTACTACAAACAACTCTACACACATAAATTTGACAATTAGGTGTGAAATGAACCAATTCCTCAGATAACAAAAACTACTGCAACTCACCCAATATGAAATAGATCATTTGAATGGCCTTATAATTATTAAGGAAATTGAACTTGTAAATTTAAAACTCTTAAAAAGGAAATATCCAGGCCCACAACGTGTCACTGGAGAATTCTATCAACTTTTTAAGGAAGAATCAATACTAATTCCATATAATGTCATAGAGAAAATAAAAGAGATCACCTCCCAAGTCATTTTATGAACTCACTAATACACTGACACCAAAACCATACAAAGGCAGTGCAAAAAAGAAAACTGCAGACCAACGTGCCTCATGAATGTAGATGCAAAAAAAATTAACAAAATATTAGCAAGTAGAATTCAGCAATATTTTAAAAGAATTGTGTACTATGGGATTCATCCTAGGTTGGTTAAATATTTTTAAATCATTAATGTAATCCATGACCTTAACATTCTTAAAAAGAAAAAAGTCACATGATAATATTAATCAATGCAGAAAAAGCATTTGACAAAATTTAACACCCATTCGAAAAAAAATAACTCACAGAAAAAAATAAGAATAAAGAAGAACTTCTTCAAGTTAGTAAAGTGCATCTACGAAAAAAACCTACAGTTAGCATCTTACATAATGGGGAAAGACCGAATGCTAAATGCTTTCCCCCTAAGATCAGGAGAAAGGCAAGGATGCATGCTCCCACTACTATTAATTCAGCACAGCACTGAAGTTCTAGCTCTCTCTGAAATCTTGGTCTAGGTTGGGGAATTAACACAATGAGCAGAAGGGAGACAGATTTGGAAGGATAAACTTGGAAAGTCTAAAAAAATGTAGCCCTTGTAAATGACTGGCCCCATGAAACACAAGAGGGAATGCAAAGAGAGAAACATCAGCACTATGACCTCAGTGACAGTTTCTGGCCTCTTGTTCCTCCTTTGCTCCCCGCCCCCAACCCTACCGCTTCTTTCTCTCGCCATGTGAAGTACTCTCTGAAATCCACACTCAGCAGCATGCAGAGAAGAAATGAATATGTGGAGGTTCCGAGAAGACAGTTCAGTCCCTGGGGGGGGGGGGGGGGTAGGTATTCAAAGTGCCCAACTAGAATAAACATGAAAATGTAAACATTTTAGGTGGTGTTCTAAGGCCTTGAGGATATTGGGCAGTCCAACCAGTGGGTGGAAAAATCAGTCAATATAGTGAGGAATTCCAATGGATTGTTTGTATAATATATTTCAAACAACAGTGTCACACAAATACAGGCATAAGAAATCCTCCTGATCCTGATGCAAAGACCCCTTTCCAATTAACTTTTGATTTTTTCTCTTCCTTTGTTGGTGTACACATTACTGTTGCCTGTTGGTGGTGATAGAACAAAAAGAAATCTAGTGATAAATAGGCTCTCTGGACAGGAAACATCTATGCGATACACCCAGGGGATTAAAACAGGAAGTCTAAATATAAAGCTCAATCCTAGCTTCACTTTACACTGAGCAGGAAGAGTGATTTCTTAATCTGCCTTAATACAAATTTAATTAACCGTGTACCTAATCCCCTCAATTGATATCTATATTTACTGCTAATGAGAAGTTTTAGAAGGATTTAATGACCTCTTAATTGAATTAGTGGGAGAAAATAGAATTTGTTTAAAATATCTGCTCAATCTTACTTGCCTCAATAATTTCTTGGCTTAAAAATTTTGCCAGGAAATTTTTAATGCAAAGTCCCAACAAATCCTCAACCTTTCTAGGTAATAGAACAGAGACAAGAATTTAAAAAAGGATATAATTACCATTATGTTACCAATGTACTGGAAGAAATTACTTTGATGTATAAATAACAAGTTACCACTGATTTTTAAAAGAGAACAGAAAATTGTCAAAGCAGCTAATTTTGTTATGCATAATGTATCCAACTCAAATGAAATACAAAAGCAAAGTCCCTTAATATATGTTCTGTAACTTATTTAATGACTAAGTTGTGAATACATGTATTTTTCATGAACTTAGATCCTTGAATAAAACGTATTTTTGGTCAAAATGGGGTTTATTTTTCTCATATAGTGGGAAATCCAGAGGTAGGCAAGCAGAACTGGTGACAATGGCTTCATGATGTCACCAATGTCCAGGTTCAATCATCCTTGGAGACAGGTTTTTATCATCATGGTCACAAAAACTTACTCTACTTTCAGTCACAAGCTCATGTTAAAAAGAGATGTGTGCGTGTGTGTGTTTGTTTGTTTTCAACTCAAGTATTCTATTGCTTAACTTTCTATAGTATTAGGTGGGTGATTCTTTATGCTATATGACCTCTGAAATCAGCCTCTTCTCAAAGAGCAGGAAAAAGCTATCCCCAAAACTTTGGCCATAATTATCTCTAGATAAGAGCAACAGTGGAATCCAAAACTTAAAATGTCACTCCCCAAGGGCAAATTTACCAGAGCACAAAGTACTCTTGTCAATGACAGGCTCAAGGGAGGAAAACTATGCAGAGTACTCCCATGGCACCACAATCTGCAGGGTGAGGACTGTATGGCTTTGGGCTTGTTTTGTTCTGCTTTTAAGACATTACAAAAGAATGTGTAGTATCAGGCTAAATGTCCTCCCGCCCTCCAGGCTGCCTGTATGAATTTGTCAGAATGACTGACTTATTCGAGTGCCCACAGCGTTATATGTTTGACCCAGCAGTAAGCAGACTGATATCACTAAAGTTTTTTTAGTTCCATGCCTGATTGAACTTTATAAATGGCCTAAAAGGTTGTATGGCAGCTGAGTTTAAAACTCTATGTTTAAGGTTTCACTACATCCCTCTTTTCAAACTCCTTAAAGACAAATCTTTCCTAAGCTTATATACATCAGTATGGAGTTCATGGAAAGAAATAAAGGGCCGGTGGCTCACGTCTGTAATCCCAGCACTTTGGAGGGCCAAGGCCGGAGCATCGCTAGAGCCCAGGAGTTTTGAGACCAGCCTGGGCAACATAGGGAGATCCCGTGTTAAAAAAGAGAGAGAGAGCCGGGCGCGGTGGCTCACGCCTGTAATCCCAGCACTTTGGGAGGCCGAGGCGGGTGGATCACAGGGTCAAGAGATCGAGACCATCCTGGTCAACAGGGTGAAACCCCGTCTCTACTAAAAATACAAAAAATTAGTTGGGCGTGGTGGCGCGCGCCTGTAATCC
>NW_016107832.1:905960-913705 GCF_001604975.1 Cebus imitator
AAGAGCGAAACTCCGTCTCAAAAAAAAAAAAAAAAGAGAGAGAGAGAGAGAGAGAAATTAATTAATTAATTAAAAATTGACAAGTATTTTCTAGACCAAACATAACACAACACAGAATTTAATTTAAAATATGCCTCGGCAGCATCCTACATAGGTTTTGGCTTACCCACTGTTTTGTGTTGGTGGCAAGAATTGGGGTAGGAAAGAATTCAAGTCAACAAAGATTTATTAAGCACCTACTTTCCCAGCAAAACATTTTTATTACCTGAAACTAGTCCCTTCCATTGTCCCTCAAGCTCACCCTGCTCAGCCCTACCACAGAATTGTCATGTGTTTTGTTTTCCCTGACCAATCACTATGATTTAGATTGCTGTCGCCTCTCTTCTGGGTCTGTTCACAGCCTACCTGTGTTTCAGTGTTCAGCTTAAGTCTTATCGCCCCCAGAGCCTTCCCCAACCTCTTCAGGCACAATGTACTCTCTGTCTCTAACACTGATGCTCTGCTATATATTTTACACCTCATCGTCCACTGACCTAAACTGTCAGTTGCCTCACCACCAGCTCTTATCTGTCTCCTGTGCTCCATAACCATACTGCCAACTACCTGCTAGAAATCTTCAGACCTATGACTCGGCGCACCTCCACTCAAATACAAAACAGTTCATCATCTTCCATACCAATCATCCCCCCAACACAGACACACAGAGAGACATGCACACACAAGTTCTGTCTCCTCCCATCTTCTCTATTAACGGAGTTCAGCACATATCAAACATTTCCCATGTCTAAAGCACCATGTTAGGCACTATGGAGACAAGACGGCATACAAAGATGAGTAAGATCCCCTGACTTCCCTGTCAGATGAGTTATGTTCCTCTCTTGTCCTCCCACCTCTCCACAGCATCCTGTATTTAGCTCTATCACTAAACTTATCATATTGTATTCTAATGATGTCTTCCTACGCTAGAGTATGAACACCCTGAAGGCAAAAGCCATGCTTTATGGTTCTCCACCACGCTAGTGTCCAGGACAGAGATTGACACCCTCATCAAGAGAAATCAACCTTTGTTAAGAGAAATCAACCTTTGTGGGCTGGCTAGGTGCATGACACTGCATGCCATTAAGGAGCTCATCATCAAGCTGGATGGCTAGACTTAGTATTGTTCTCATTTGTTCTCTTATCCTCAAAATGAATCATCAGCAAGCTTTAAAATTTTTATTTCAACAGTATATACTGTATCCATCCACTTCTCTTCCTCCCCACCATCCCCAGAGTAGTCCATACCACTATCCTGATCACCTGGACCTTAGCAGGGGCCTCTGCTGGTTTCTCTACATCCTTGCTGGTTATCCCCACCACTTCCCAATCCACCCCCTACACTACCTTCAGAAACCACATTATCCCTTGCTTAAAACTTGACATTGACACCACCTCTTAATGTAGCTCCAGCTCAAGGTCCCATTCTTTCTCTTCACACATCTGATTCTCAACCCAAATCACCCCACCTCTCACTCTTACTTCCATGCTTGAACTTAAAAATTCTCTCTAACCTTCTTCTACCAGTCAAAAGCTTCTTCTGTCCTTTGAGACCCAATTCAAGTGCTTTCCCACTCCTTATGTTATTGTTAATCAAATTGTTTCTTCACTGTTCCAACAGCATCTTACTCAGTCCTCTGTCTCTGTTACTTACTCTGTCCTGGCCTATTAGTTAGTTGTGTACAGACCTGTGTTGATTACTAGACTATAAGGTCCTAGGGGACGGGGTCTATGAGGCATAGATTGTTATAGACCCCCTGAGTGCCTAGGAGGTATTCAGTGAACAAGCTGAACAGAATTTAATTACCTGCCCCGCAATATTCATTCATTTTACAAATATTTACTGAGCATAAACAAAACAAACAAACTCTCTGCCCTTGTGGTACTTATATTTCTAATGGTAAAATATAAACAGTAAATGAAATAAAGAAGTAAATTTGTATTATGTTAGATGAAGAAAAATAATAAGCAAAAAATTTAAGCAGGGAAGGGGGATAAAGGGAGTGGGGACAGGGTTAAATTTTCTCCTGGGTACCAGGAAAGGCCCTCCTGTGAAGTGGACAAGTGAGTGGACCTGAAGGAGGCAAGGGAGCCAGCCGTGCTGATAGCTGGAGAGTTCTCCAGACAAGGGGACAGCAAGTGACGCAGGAGCCTATCTGGCACAGGCAGCCAAGAGGCCAGTGTGGCCAAAATGGAACAAGCAAGGGGAAGAGAGATCAGAGAGGAGGCCAGAAGGGCAATGGAAGGCCAGATCCTGGAGGGCCTTGGAGGCTATTGTGATGACCTTGGCCTTTTCTTTTTTTGAAATGGGGAGCCATGACCCAAGTTACACTTTTTTTTTTTTTTTAGATGGAGTCTCTCTGTCACCCAGACTGAAGTGCAGTGGTGTGATCTCGGCTCACTGCAACCTCCGCCTCTTGAGTTCAAACTATTCTGCCTCAGCCTCCCAAGCAGCTGGGACTACAGGCATGCGCTACCATGCCCAGCTAATTTTTGTATTTTTAGTAAAGTCAGGGTTTCACCATGTTGCCCAGGCTGATCACAAACTACTAACCTCAAGTGATCCACCCATTTCAGTCTCCCAAAGTGCTGGGATTACAGGCATGAGCCACCATGCCTGGTACCAAATTACATTTTAAAAGAATTACTCTGGGTAATGAGTTTAGACTGGATTACAGGAATGACAAAAACAGGGGCAGATATGCCAGTTAGGAAGCTGCTGCAATAAGCTAAATGAGAGAGGTTGTTCTGTACTAGTTCCAAGCCTTCCCTGACTAGCACTGATTTCCTGGCCCAAGCAATGCAGACCTGTCCTTGACAGTTGGGTTAGATGCTTCTAAGGGTTGCCTAAGTGCTCAAATCAGAGCTGCAGCTTGCCACATGAGTCCAAGCTGAGTCCTAAACCAGAGAGAGTGTAGGAGAAATTTTAAAAGAAGGGTCCTAAGACCAGGACAAACAACCTGGGGCCATTATAAGGAGGGTCATCAAAGTGAGGGTGTGCTGTTCACTTCCCAGGGCCTGTCAACAGTGCTTGGGATTCCTGTACAAAAGTACTGCTCTTTTAGCTTTGCAGATGAAGACACTGAATGTTAGAGTAAATCTGGAAAATCATTTAGGGATCCTGACAACAAAATCATATCAATTGAAAGATGTAGCGAGAGGTAAAAATCGTCTGTGAATATCATCAAAACCCAGGAAATTCCAGGCAAAGCCTGTGGAAATACTTCAGGGCTGAACAGAAGCTTCTTGATTCCCAGTAATCAAAACTGTTAAGAAGTCTCCATATAGGCATATAATTATAAATCTGTTAGTAAATACACACCATTAAAGGAGCTACCCCTTTCAACCCAGCATAGAACACAGAAAAGTGTCCAAAGTAATTGTATCTTAAACACTTTAGGGAAAAGCTCCTAACTCTGGTTATCTGGGGGAGGGTGCAAAGAGAAGAGGAACTTTCATTATCTACATTATGCAGCTGATCCTTGAACAACATGGGTTTGAACTTGGTGGGCCCATCCCACTTATACATGAAGACAATGAAGATGAAGACCTTTATGATGATTTACTTCCACTTAATTAATAGTAAATGTATTTTCTCTTCTTTATAATTTTCTTATTAACATTTTCTTTTCCCTAGCTTACTTTATTATAAGAACATAGTATATAATAATATAACATACAAAATATGTGTTAAGTGACTGCTTATGTTATCAGTAAGGCTTCCAATCAACAGTAGGCCATTAGAAGTTAAGTTTTGGAGGAGTCAAAAGTTATACATGGAGTTTCAACTGCATGGGGGCTCAGTGCCCTTAATCCCTATGTTGTTCAAGAGTCACCTGTATATTTCCACAATGTTTCATTTTCCTTACAGTGAGCCTATAATTTTGTTAAGTAATAGTATCAATTTTGAGGCATTAAAAAAACAATAAGATATCTACAAAAGAAATAATGTACTGAGGAGCTAACCACTCAAAAGAGACCTTCTGTAAATATTTTTGAAAAGTGAAGAGATATAATAATGTAAATAACTAAATGCTGTTTTATGTGTACTGTATAAGGGTTTGCTGTTTTTTTTGCAATATCAGCAGAGCCTACTTTCTTAAATAATAAAAGGCAACTGAATTATCAAAAAACAAAACAAAACTCTAAGGAAAACTGCTGAAGACTGGCCAGGCACAATGGCTCATTCCTGTAATCCCAGCACCTTGGGAGGTCGACGCAGGAAAATCACTTGAGCCCAGGAGTTCAAGACCAGTCTGGGCAACATAGGGAGATTCTGTCTCTACAAAAAATTTAAACGTTAGCTGGGTGTGGTGGCATGCACCTGTAGTCCCAAATACTTGGGAGGCTGAGACAAGAGGATCACTTGAGCCCAGGAGGTCCAAGCAGCAGTGAGCTGTGATGGCCACTGCACTCTGCCTGGGCAACAGAGCAAGACCCTGTCTCAAAAGAAAAGAAAAGAAAAGAAAAGAGAAGAGAAGAGAAGAGAAGAGAAGAGAAGAGAAGAGAAGAGAAGAGAAGAGAAGAGAAGAGAAGAGAAGAGAAGAGAAGGAAGGAAGGAAGGAAAGGAAGGAAGGAAGGAAAGAAAGAAAGAGAGAACACTACTGAAGAGCAATTCAATTTTATTCTCTGACTATTGTTACGAAAAAAGTTAAACAGCTAGCAGTATGCAGTGAGTTTCTGGCAATCTTGTTCACAATCAAAGTGGCCAGACAGCTTCCTGTAGCCCTATCATTATTATCTCTCATGTCTGAGGCATTTAGTCTTAGGTCTGCTTACAGGGCTTAGGGCTAAAAAAAGGAAGTTAGCACATGGCCTCTCTTATTATTGCATTCTGCCAAGATAAGTTTTAGAGTGGTGAGGACTATGTACTATATTACATGGGCTAGAATTAGTAGACATAAAGGAATACAGTTAAGGTGGACCAGTTGTCTGAGCTTTGAATTCCTTTGCTTTTTTTATTTTTCTGCTGCCTTAATGTAATCTAAATACAACTTTGTTTCAAAATATGTAATCACAGATTTTTCCAAGTTCTGTTCTAGTCTTATTTTTGGCATACACATACAAGTATAAACAGTTTCTGCTAACCAATTAGAACTACACAATTTTCAGTAAGAATACCAAGAAAGTACAAGAGTCGCAATCGAAAAGGCTTTTAAAAACTTCACTTACCACTGGATTTAATTTCGCGGACGTAATTACTAGGGAACCAGCCTGTTCTCCCATTTAATGTGCCTTCCCACCAGCCTCCTTCTTCAACTCGAGTGACGTAAATGATGTCCCCCTTACAAACTGACAGTTCATCCTCATTAGTCTGCTTAAAGTTGAATCTTGCTTTTACTATCAACTGATGACTTCCATTTTCCGTCATCTCCTAGAGAAACAAAAGCCACACCAGATTAAGCACTCATCTAAATGAGGCAGGGGTAGAAATGGTATGGGTTTAGGCAAATAAAGTGGGGTAAGCCAAGATAAAACCCCAGATCCATCTCAGTCCTGAGTTTTCAACTTAGGAGTCGATGAATGGGTCTCAGAGGGATTAGTAAATCCCTCAAAACAGTACCTAAACTTTTGCATTTGGGAGAATGTGTATTTTGAAGTGGGTCATAGCTTTCATTTTTCTCTCCACACCCCTCCCCATTATCTAAAGATATCTATTTAACTGAGCCAGGTAACAAAGCAGAGAGATAAGCTATTCCACCCTGCCTCTACTAAACACACAAACAGTCCACATAATTCTATGACCAAGATGTACTAACCTACCCTCCATAAAATCTGCCTCCCACCTCCTAATTACAAAAGATATCTTAATTTGGCTAAGACTTATTTATGTGCAAAGATCAAATACCCCATAGTTGCCTAAGTCAGAAATTCTTTTTTCCATTTTTTTATTTTTATACATTTAGTGGGTACAAGTACAGTTTTATTACATGGGTATATTAAGTCAGGAATTCTTCATGTGTCATGTATAAACCGGACTTGCTTTTTGAAGGTCACAGACCCCTTTGAGAATCTGATAAGCACAACAGATCTTTGTCCCAATGAGTTCATACACATGGGCTTTTGTGTACAATTTGAGAGGGTACCAGGGGTGTAGAGCCATAGTGTTCATCAGCCTTTCAAAGGGATCTGTGATCTCGAAGAGGTTAAGAACCACATATTCAAGTGCTTTGGAAGTAATAGGTCATGATACTGCAAGTGGGTGGCTTTTGACAAGAAATAAAGGTTTCACCCAAAAGCAGAAGATGAGGCATTTCCTACCCCAAAAAAGTTTCCAATAAGACCAAGTGCAAAGGCAACCGGGAGATCCCAATATAGTTCATCATAGGCTGATATTTAAAATCAGGTCTTCCTCATTAGGAATGGAAAAAGAAAAATAAAAATGACAATAATGAGGATACCAATCAATATTTATTGATTGCCTATTATGTGTCAGGAACTGTTTAGTTCTAATAAAACAAAGGATAGGGAAAATAACTGGCATCAGAAAGTAGCCATAATAACTTCTATTTGCATAGTATTCTCAGTCAAATGACATGCCTAATTCTCATAAGGGGCAGAGCTTGAGCTTCAATCAGGATTTTTGCCCCACCACATGCCTTTGATTTGTTCCTTCGGGCCAGCCTGAATTGGTGCTCAGTTTATAATTAGTTTTCTCAGTGATGCCCAAAACAAACCGGATGGCTGTCTCACCACATATGGAGATGCAACTAGGATATCAATCTAATTTTATGGATTTTAAAACAGACGGAGAATTGGGGGCTATACTTACCACTGTCTTTGACTGCCTTTGCAGCCCTGAAGCTGTGCTAGAAACTGCTCCCTGTGGGTTTGTCTGAGAAATATTAGCAGCAGTAAGAGAAGAGGAACGTCCACATGGTCTTTCTGATAGCTGATCTGTGAAAAGAAGAAAACGCATGTTAAAGGAACCACTCAGGTCAGAAAAACATGTACCACATAACATTATTTTTCACGGGATATTATCAGAGGCATCCTGGCTATAATTCTAGCTGTTATCATTATGAACATGCCAAGTGTATTTCAGTCCCCCTTCCCTTTTTGTTGGCCAACTTCCTGTTCTTAACCTTACTGGCCATCGTGCTCCAGTAGAATGAAAAACAGCGACAGAACCACATTTTCTCTTAACCCATTTCCCTTCAACTCTTCCCTCCTGAACCAGTTGCAACAGTATGCCCTGTTATCCAAGGCAGAACTATATTGGGTACCAAACAGCTGTTTGTGGCTCTTATTACTTTGAAATATTTCAAATTTCTCTCTTTGTTTTTTGGCCCATAACTCAGTGGCTCATTTCTTACACGTAACAATATGTGTGGCACATATAATGTAAAATCTCCCTGATGTGCGTGGGGTGGGGTGGAGAATGAGAGGGAGAGAGATGCGTTTGGGAAAGATGCAGTCTTGACACTAGAATAATTTTTTTTTAACAAGCAGATTCAAGAGTCTTCTCTTCCTTGAAACCTTGTGAAATTTGACCAGGCCAGAGCTGAGCTGGATGTTTTCAGTTTGTTGAGAGTATACAAAAGAGAGGAGCTGGCTTTTTGACAAATTTAAATAAGGGTTCTTTTCCTCTCCATTTATTTTTAAAAGATATAAACTGCAAAAGTCTAAAGCCCAAACATTCCCTAGGCGACAAGCTCAGTATCCAAGTAATTTCCTTGATGCTGTGGGTTTTAACTTTCACCTCCTTG